>NW_026692296.1:0-67637 GCF_021218885.2 Marmota monax | reverse complement strand
ACCTTTGCAAAGTTGACTGAAAGCCCAGGAATCTCTGCTAATCCTCCACCCATCATAGATTTCTGAGCTATGATAACTCCAAAGGTAGGCAAACAGGAGAAATCAGAACTTCCTTCATAAACAAATTTCAAATCCTTTGGATCTTTGACAGATGCGCCCACTCCAAGAGCATACATAATTGTTTCCATTTCCGTGTAAGCAGAAGAAAATGGAGGGCGTTTATAGCCAATAGCTCCAGCCTATAGAAAAGTTGAAAAAATTATTTTTCATTGTATTTTTGTCAAATTTTTGAAATTTTAACTTTTAAAACTATTTTATTTTAAAACTATTAACTGTTTATATACCTAGCCTTGCCTTTGAACAGATGTTAATCAAATGTCAATGAATTTGATGGAACATAATTATTTCATTATATTTATTCATTATTCATTTCATTACATTTGATGTTTTACATAAAAACCAAGTAATGCCTAGAAAAAGACTTCATTTACAGATAAGTACTTTTTTATTGTTTGCTTCTTGCTAACACATATTATGTCTCATTTTGAATTTTCCTGTCTCTGACAGTGGAAACTTTATTAATTCAGCAAATACTGGCTACCAAAATCCAAAAAAGAATGAAATCTGTTATAATTAGGGGATACTGAACTGTTTTACAAAATCAGCTGTATAAAATTCATGGTAGGGGCTGGTGCTGGAGCTCAGTGGTAGAGCACCTGCCTTGCACGGGTGAGGCACTGGGTTCAATCCTCAGCACCACATAAAAATGATAAATCAAGATATTGTGTCCATCTACAACTAAATATTTCTTTTAAAGAATTCACTATAAACAAATGAGCAAATCATAGCGTAATGCTTATAAATTAAATTGCTTAATAACATTTTCAGTTAAACTGAGATTTAACCTAAAGTTTCTTTCCAGGAATGTCTTTTGCCTAACTGGATGATAGATTTTTCAATTTACAGATAATATGCCTAACTACTATGTGAAGCACATATTATAAAAAAATGACGACCAATTTTTCAGTCACTTTTATCCTACAGCAGGAGTCAACAAACAAGGACTAGAAGTTTACAAGGGTTTTTACATTTTCAAAAGGTGGTTAAATATATATATATATATATATATAGGATTTAGGGCCCTATTAAAACTCTCATGAAAAAGAAAAAAAAAATATATATATATATATAGGGCTGGGATTGTGGCTCAGCGGTGGAGTGCTCGCCTAGCACATGTGAGACCCTGGGCTCAATCCTCAGCACCACATAAAAATGAATAAATAAATAAAGATATTGTGTCCAATTAAACAATAAATATTTTTTTAAAAAAAAACTTATATAAATAAATAGAACTTGTGGTATAGCTCAGAGGTAGAATGCATGTTTGTGCTTAGCATGCACAAGGCCCTGGTTTCAATTCCAGTGCCAAAAAAGAAAGAAAAAGAAAAACCAGAATACTATGTGTTAAAAACAGTATGTGGCCTCTAACACTTAAAATATTTGCTCTAATATCTAAAATATTTGCTCTGTCCCCAAAAATTTTGCTGACCCCCTATTTTAAAGTAAAAATCCCAATAACACACTGCGAACACTCTCAGACTTAAAAATTAGATTCCCAGTGTTATCACTATTCTCTATTTTAAAGTATCTATGCCATGTTTCTCTTCAATATTAGGCAAAACTTTCGAGACTTAAAGAGAATAACTGCATCTGAAAAAAATAAAAGGGGCAGTGGGGGGAGGAAAAAAAAGAGAAGGAGGAAGGAAGGCCAAGTTTCAGAGGAGACAACATTCCCCACTTACAAATCCTGAAGTAGCTGTAGATGTTGCATGACTGGTATGATTTATTGAAACTCCTCCTTCTGCATCTATTTTATGTAAAACTTCAATCATACCTGCAACTGATTCTAAAATTAAGAAAAATAAAGAAAATGAAGCTTGGTTTAAAATGTAACTAAAAATGCAACAGTAAGCTAGATAACAGTTGCCAACTATAAAACCTCCTCATTATTCATGAACTGAATATATGATGTTAGACTTTTGTAGGAAAAAACTGTGAAAGACTTGGAAATACACCAAAAGCATAGCCTAATGTACTCTTCACAGACTCAGAGCTTTTCATTATCTTTCAGCTATTTTACGGTAAAGAAGAATGAGGAGGGGCTGAGGCTGTGGCTCAGTGGCAAAGTGCTTGCTTCACATGTGTGAGGCCCTGGGTTCAATCCTCAGAACCACATAAAAATAAACAAATAAAATAAAAGTATTGTGTTCAACTAAAAATATTAAAAAAAAAAAGAAGAATGAGGAGTGTAGGAGGAAGGTGCTTGTTCTAGATAACTGATTTATACCCTCTCTTCACCCTGCAATAAGTACAATGTATAATTAAACCCATAAAGTAGGATACATGTTAGCAGATATGTAATCTCTGTGTGTCTAGTGGAAAGACAACTGATTTCCCTTCTCTCTCTACCATCAACCCTTCCTCTGGGATGGAAGAATGCTAATACCTCCACCCCAGGTCCAAAGATAGTTTTAAAAATTCTTGCCTGGCACAGTGGTACACACCTATAATCCCAGTGAGTTGGAAGTTTGAGGCAGAGGATCTCAAGTTCAAAGCTATCCTCGGCAACTTAGCAAGACTCTGTCCCAAAATCTTAAAAAAATGAAAAAGCAGAGGTGGGAGGGCCTGGTGGTAAATTACCCCTGGGTTCAAATCACCAAAAAATAAAAATAATAATAATAAAATACCTCCAGAGACAGAGGAAACCACCATTATGAACAGTGATTCTAGATAGAAAGTGGAAGTTGCTGTTCTGCGGTCTAAAAGGTTGTAAAGAAGTTCATGTATGTGGATATACGTATTAAAAATATTCTGAAGGCTCTGGGACATAGGTTTCCTACTAAACTCTGACAAAAATGAAAAACAAAACACAAAGTCTGAGATGACCAACATTACCGGCTACTCTAGGTCATGCTACTAAAGAAGTTTCTTGCCTAATCCTCTCCCTACATCCCCATTCAGCCTGTTGTCTTGAGGGAAGGCGATTTAATTGAAAAGTACCATGGTACAGGCTAAAAGCACTTCACTCAGAGATAGACAACCTGAATTAACTCTTAGCTCAAACAATGGTCAGTTTTGCTGGGACTTAGTTTAATCATCTCTAAACTGAAATTACTAAAATAGGTACTCTGGAAAGTCAACTCTTATCAGAAAAGATGACTTTTCATTATACTTTTTTTCATTACATCTTTTTTTAATAATAGTCTAATACTTTTGAGGCAAAAAGGCAGAGAAATGTTTTTAACTTTTCCTTTTTCTTTTGTTTATTTTCATTGATAAGCAACATTCACAGAACAAAATTTATCTCAAATATCAAAAATATAAAATTGCTACCATTTATGACATATCAATCATGCTATCATCTGACTGAGAAAAGGCATAATGAAAATTTCAAGAATGTACATGTAGGAAGGAAAGTATCAACAAGAAGCAAAAACCAAGCTGGGCACAGTGGTACATGCCTACAATCCCAGAAGCTTAAGAGGCTGAGGCAGGAAAATAGCTAGTTCAAAGCCAGCCTCAGCAAAAAGCAAGGCATTAAGCAACTGTTTCTAAATAAAATACAAAATAGGGCTGGGGATGTGGCTCAGTAGTCAAGCTACACATGGTGGTGCACCTGGAATCCCAGCAACTCAGAAGGCTGAGGCAGGAGGATTTCAAGTTTGATGCAACCTCAGCAACTTAGTGAGAGCCTCACTAGTAAGCCACTCAGTGAGACCCTGTCTCAAAAAATAAAAATAACTGTGGATGTAGCCCCATGGTAACGTAAGCCTGGATTCAACCCCCCAGTACAAAAAAAAAATAGTAAAAACCTGAGCAGTCATTTTTTCAGATATATTCTTCTATCAACTCGGAATATAAAATTATTGAGGAAAAAGGAAAAATGTTTTTCTATAAAATGATCCTGACTCATAATCTTACTCAGAAAACTCTTTTAAATTTCACGTCATATGCAAATGCAACTTTTACTAGGAAAAAATGTGAATTTTCTTTGCTCTCTCTTCCTGTGGGTATGTTGTAGGTGATTAAATAATTCAAGTTAATAAGCATTTATTAAATCCCTTCTGAGTTCAGCACTATGATAACACCAAGCACAAAAGAATATTATATATAGGACTGGGGTGCAGCTTAGTGGTAGAACACTGTCTAGCATGCCCAAAAACCTAGAATTACAAAAAAAAAAAAGAGAGAGACAGACAGAATTACATATGATACAATCTCTGCCTCAAAGAATTTGCCATGCAGTTAAGAAACCATATAATCATGGAAAAAAGCAATGGACAACATTACAATTAGATGTTAATTAGAAGTTCAAGTGGGTAGGAGTTCAACTAACAGAAAGATCAACGTAGCCCAGATTATCTGGAAAGGTTCTGCTAAGTTTCTAGGCTTGAGTATTTCTAAGAAAGCACTAAAATTATGTAGAGGTGATAAAAGGAAGACAAAGTATGATAGAAAAGGAGAAAAACAATAGCAAAAACAAAGCACTAAAGCAAAGCCTCTTTTATTCTCTAAATGAAAAAGAGCTAAGCCCAAGTAAACTAAGCTTAAATAAACTTTAGAGGAAATAGAGAAAAATGGGGTCAAACTAGGAGCATGTACCTAGATAAAGCAAGATTTTTTAAATGAACTATCAGCTAAAAAGTAGGTACATTTAACACAAATAAATAAATGCCTTGTGCCATCCATCCCCCTGCCACAAATAAGCCAAAAAACAAGACTATAAAAAAATGACAGTGGGACATAAATATCTTAAATATGAAGAGTTCTAATACCAACTATAGCAGAAAATATACTACACATGATAGAAGTGTTTAAGTCATCACATTTTAGAAGGTCACTCCATATAATAAGAGAGAATATTTGTTGCCTGTGGTTCCCCAACCAAGGTTAAATGGCTTGGGATTCTCTTTACCTTGGATATTCTGAGGCTTGCTGGCATTATCAAAGTCACAGATCTTCTCCCAGTTAGCCTTCACTGCCTCAGGAGTCATTGGCTGATTCTTCTGTCTTGCAATGGCTCCAAGGGTCCGCTCCCAGCGTACTAATTATAGGAAAAAAAAAAAAAAAAGAAAAACAAGTTACTGAGCACATAATTTAGGAGGAAAACAGAAAGTAAAATGTGTAAAAGCCCCTTAAATTTTTAACTTCAAGAAAAAGGAAATTCAGAAAAAAAGTGTTCCACTTTGTAGAATTTTACTATGAGCATTAAAATGCCTTTTTCCTAAAACACCCATCAGGAAAATGTCAACTAAAAAAAATTGTTTTGAATAAAAATTTTCTCCTTTGACTGTGCCAGGCACTACTAAAGGTAGAATCTCATGCTGAATCTGAAAACTAAATTACAAAATAATTGCACCAAAAGACTTACCTCATAACCACAGATGACTCAAGTAAAGATACGTAACTCTTCTTGTATATAAAATGAAGATTAACAGAATAGAACGTGTTGGATAGTAAATAGAAAACTAGTGGTGGTAACATGCCAAAGATTTTAGTTAACAAAAAATCAGTATATCAGATAGCCACATATAATTCTCTTTATCCTTCTTTTGCCCTCCTTCCATTTCGACAAGAAGTCAACTAAACTGCACAGATTTACAGAAAACATAAGTTCTGCATCAATTCCATTAGGAGAATTTTTAACATTGTTTCCTTTTAAAAATCCAGAAGAATAAATACACTGGCTACCTTATTTAAGCATAATGATCAGACTGTTTTTGATGACTGTCTCCCCCCACCACCCGAATTGAATCCAGAGCCTTATGCACACTAGGCAAGAGCTTTATCACTGTGTTATATCGTCAGCCCTTTTCAATTTTATTTTGAGACAGGGTTTTGCTAGGCTTCCCAGGCTGGCCTGAACTTGAAATTCTCTCAACTCAGGCTCTTGGGTACCTGGGATTACAAGGGGGCACTTGATAATTATTAAATTTAAGACTTAATAATTTAATAAGTACTGGGAAATCTAGAAATGCCTGCTTTTGAATTTTTCCTATTGATAGAACTTTTACTGAAGCACTCATTTTCCTATCATAAGTGGGTGTTTTTTCAAAAGACACTCAAATGCTTGAGGAACTTTAACAACTGGACAGAGCAGTCATTAATGCTAAAAATATTAATAATTTACAATACATTGTACCAACGCCCTCCAGTGACAGCAACCTTTTAAGTAACTCAATTAATCGTGTGATTAATTTTGATACCAACAGCCAACTGAAAACAAGGTACTAGAATTTTCACAATTTTTTAATTCTATAAAGCAACTATAATTAGGTTTAAGAGATGGGACAGAAGAGCACTGATGATACTAAATGAATTTACTATTGAAGAGAAGGAAAACAATTCCCATATCAGTTGCAATTTATTGACCAATGTTGCAAAGTTGTCCAATGTGATTTCTCACTCTCCCGATATTTTATGCTAGAGGAAGGAAATAATTACATGAAAGAATTGGAGAACTTGCTAGCTATGCCATCTAGAATAGGCTCCTCCCATGTTTTCAAAATCGTCTCTCCCTCCCACTCACTTCTCTGCTGAAACAGCAAGGGATGCCAGAGATGTTGGAGGATAAATACAAATATAAAGACAGACTTTGCTAAATGAAGGAATAAGACAGGAAAAAGTCCTAAATAAGGGTTGCCTACAGAATGAACAGACTTTCGAAAGTACAGAGCCCTGCAGGACAATTGTCATGTTTTAGAAGATCTGCTGTATAACAATATTCAAGTCTGAATATGTGTGCACTAAATCTAGTGATTAGGCACTTGACAATATGCTTATTACCTGGTCGTAATGGAAATGCAGATTTAAAGATATGGAAATAACCAATGGCAAACCAAAACTGAGAGACTTACATTTTCCAATCCATCCTGCTCCAACCTAGCAAAAAAGAGGGAGAAACATTATATTATATTATATAATGTATAATCACTAGTAGAATTTTTTAATTTAAAATAAAGGCAGCAATCTTACTAGGTATAATAGAATGCTAGATGACAATGAATAAAAATAATATGGCTCTACAAAAGTCTACTGGTCCCATGAATTTACACTGTTCCTAATATCAAAAGTAACACAATGTAGTAGGAAAAAAAAGACTATGAAGTAAGAGGCCAAGGCTTGATACCATATCTTCTACTGACTAGCTATGTAACCCTGGTCAAATCATTTGGCCTCCTGAAACATAAATTTCACCATCTGTAAAATAAGGATAACAACACATAGTTTATGTGGTTACTGTGAAATTTATACAATGTAAATTGTACACATTATAGTCTCAAAATAAATGTCCTTCTAGAAAGAACCAGTGAACTAAAAGAAATAAATTAAATAAATTCAAAGCCCATAGAGTACTTGACTTAATGAATTACATATATTCATGTTAGTAAAACATCTTTATTTAGAGATAAGGCAAATCACCAAATACCAACTGCCACACAGAAAGATAAATTTTATATATCTATGTTTTTAGAGATTCAGGAAAATCCTAAAGGGAAAAAATGTCTGATATAAAGAAAATCCAGCATGTTTTCAAACACAACTACACTGCGGTAAAACTTCATATTCAAATTCTACATGCAGGTGGTAGGAAAAAAAATGTATAAGGAGACAGCACACATCTTGGTGGCTCTAGGCATAAGGATGTAACTTTTCATCATCTTTTGCCTTTATATTAATATGCCCATGTCTTTTATATATCTGATGAATCTTGATGTAATTAAGAGTACATAAATCAGCAGTGGTTTTGATAACAGGTAAGAGATATCACCTTTTATCATACTCTGGGAGTGATGTTAGCAACAAGTTCTTCTGAGATGCTAGAAACAACTGCACCTGCTGAACCAAAATCTTTATCTACCACTCTAGGTATCTATCAGAATTTTGCAAACAAAGTGGTAGTTTAAGTCAGAATATTACACCCACTTCTTATCATATTTTATCAATCAGGCATGTCAAATGTTCCTCACTAAAAATGTTCACAATAGAGTAAATGAAAATAACAACATAAAATTTTATCCTCAGCATGATCCTAATTGTCTACATGACTTTGGATGTGTGTTTAAAATACACATCTAAAAACAGACTGGAAGGAAATACATACAAATATAGTTCTCTCTGCGTAGTGATAATGTGGTGATTTTTATTTTCCTGTATATATGTTCCAATATAGTTAAACTTTTCAGAGAATATACATTTTTGTTTACAGAGTTAATATAATTTTCAAAGTTAAGTAATTTTTAAAATTCCTTAGATAAAAGAGGGTCAGGATAAATTTTAAACTCCAGATGGCTTGATATTATTAAGTTTTCCTATTCTGTAAAATTAGATTTGTAAATTTCCTTCCACTTCTGATTTTCACAATTCACATTCAATGGGTGTGATTAGAAAGGTGGAGGCATATATCTCTGTTTAGCTAAATGAAGGCTATTTTATTTTTCTCCTTTAATTTACTCATAAGCTTTTTATTCAAATGAAGCAGGCTAATAAGATAGTATTCCCTTCAAACTGAGCCAGATTCTTTTTCTACCAAAAAATGTTTTGGATGCCACAGTATTGTACATACCACAGGTTTATTATAGACAATCAAAAAATGGAAGGAAGAAGGTTCTAATATATAAAACTTCAGGCTAAGAAAAAAGATTAAACTCAAATGAGTAATCATAATACATACATCAGCTTAAAAAGGGAATGGGGAAAACAGAAAAGTTTTCTTTTAAAGTTTAAAACAAATAGTAAGTTGTATTTATTGATCTATCATAGCCAAACTAAATTCCTGATACAGATTAATAAATAAAATTCTGGGGAAGGCTGTTATATACTAGACACAATGTTAAAGGTTTACAATTATTTATAGTTAATTATAGTTTGGTTCTGGAATGTCCCCCAAAGGCTCATGTGTTAAAGACCTGGTCCCAGCTGGTGGTGCTATTGGGAGGTGGTGGGAACTTCAGGAAGTAGGGCCTAGTTGGAGGAAGTAGGTCACTGTGGGAACATCCTTGAAGAGTGTATCTTGCTCCTGGCCCCTTTTTCTCAGTTTCCCAGCTGCTATGAAGTGAACAACTCTATCCATCACATGCTCCCCATCATCATGTTCTGCCTTGTGAAAGGACCAAAGCAATAGGGCCAAATGACTATGGATTGAACCCTGAACCAAAATTAATCTTCCCTCCTTCAAGTTGACTTCTCAGGTATTTTGTCACAGTGGCAGAAAACTAACACAAGGTACCACAATAAACTTCAAGAAAACTAAAGCTCAGGAAGGTTAATTTATACAATATTCCAGCAAGTCAGTGATTACCAGAATAAGAATTCAAAATCTGATCCAGGTGACTCTAAACCTCAAGCTCTATCTTTCCATTTTAAGAAGCTGAATGTCTTCTTAAATCAATGAAATGTTCTATATTTGACTAAACAAATCATACTAGCCATATTTTCATTTGGTAAGACTATTAGAAATGGAGAACTATGAAAAAACATAATTTATAAAGCTGATGTTACTTTTTCCAAAAGGACACTTGTACCTTAGTAACATAAACATAATATTTTAAAATATTCAAGTTACGTCAACCAGTGCAGATTGTACAAATGTAAGCATTTGAAAAACACTAATTTTAAAATCCTTTTTTATATTTAATTACACAAATATTGTTTTAGGAAAAAACAGCAAGTTTCAGAATACCTCAAACAAACCACCATTTTCCTCACAACTCTCATGGCAAAGCCAAAGGATCAGCGGTGCCACATACTCAGGCTTTAAAGCTTCAAAAAGATCTAAAATAAATACAAAGAAATTACAAACAAGAATATGTATATTTTATCTGTCATTCTGCTTTGTGAAAATTTCTTACTTATGTAGGTAAAATTTCTTATGTTGATGATTCAGAGACTTTAAATAAACAAGAAAAAATATATACATATGTATGTAAACAAGAAAAAATATATATACATATGAATGTATACTCAAATATTAAAGGTTTTTAGAAGAACTTTTTCATCCCCATTGAGACATTTAGAAGAACTTTTAGAAGAACTTTTTCATCCCCATTGAGACATACCTGAAACATTATCAAGTTTCTTGATAAAACTGCAGTCATTAGACATACCTTTCCATGATGGGGAACATACTATTCTGGAGAAAATGTTAGAGCAGTCTCAGCAAAGACTGATGAGTAAAATTATATATATGAGAATCACAGGTACCATTCATTCCAAAAACTACGCCATTCTTCCAACTATTTAATGAGAATTTTGGAAAACTTCAAACATCCTTGACAATTATAATAGCAGAAAATGATTGAAAAAGACCCTAGAACCATCATGATGAGTAACAAAAACATAAGGATTGTTTTCTCATTGTAAACCTCTGTGAGCAGCTTCGTACAGCAAAAAAAGTACTACATAAGAAACACAAAGACCTAGAATTTAGTGCCGGCCCTACAGGTAAGCAACTTAAGAACTTGGGAAAATCACTCAATTTCCTTGTACCTGTGTCTTCATCTATAAATTGGTAATTAAAATGTTTTCCCTGACTATTCTACCAATTTGTTCCAATATTCCAATGAGATAAAACTGTATCTTGTGATATCTTTTTTTAAGCCAATTCTTTTTTTTTTTTTTTTTAATTTTTTTCTAGTTCTCAATGGACCTTTATTTTTTACTTATTTATATGTGGTGCTGAGAACCAAACCCAGTGCCTCACACATGCTAGGCAAGTGCTCTACAACTGAGCCAAAACTCCAGCCCTTATGATATCTTATAGACCTTAAATCTTATCTAAGAAATCAAATAAATGCAGAAACCTGTGATATGATGTAATTTTATATTAACATAATAAAATAGCAAAGATGTACTTAAAGTCCTGTAAATTAAAGATCAGCTACAAAATCTTCACTTCATGGTCTCTAAAAGATCTCAAATCCACATGCAATCCAATGGCATAGTGTTCTCCACTTTCCATTATACACATATGGAGAAAATCAAAGGAAGACTCCATCCAACTTCTTGAACTACACAATAAAACAAATTCTTAACCTATATACCATTCATCTCAATATTTAACATTCCTCTAATTTCCCATGTAACAATTTGCAAAATTCAATATTAAAGGATTTTATATATAGGGATTTAGATATTTGAGGTGACTAACTTCATACTGAATGCAAAATGAATGTATCTATAACATCCAATTGAGAGCTGGGGCTGTGGCTCACTGGCAGAATGTTCATTGTGCATGTGTGAGGCACTGAGTTTGATCCTCAGCACCACATAAAAATAAATAAAAGGTATTGTATTCATCTACAAGTAAAAAAATATTTTTAAAAAATCCAACTGGGTATCAATTCTTAGGTGAAAAATGAACATAAGCTAATAGAAAAATACTTCTGCTTTATACCGGATTTTGCATATTATCATAATGTTATATGCCAATATTCTTGTGTTCCAGTTCATTCTCAATCTGCTAGGTAAGCCAGCATCTATTAAACTCAGTTTCGTAAAAAAAAAAAAAAAAAAAAAAAGCAAGAAGATAAACATAATGTCTAAGAAGGCCCATTAGCTAGTAAGATATAAAGTTATGTGAAATCAAAATTAGAACTTAGCCTCCTTTACCCAAGCAGTATTTATTCCACAATATTAGATATATAGCATTATAATGAAGCAAGTACTTTTTGACAATTTTGTCACCAGAAATGGTATTATTTTAAACCTTACTGAGACAGAAGAATAATCACAAGCAAAAAGTTCCACACTGCAAGGAAAGCAGGGTTGCTCTGAGAACACATTTAAACAACAGTTCTGATACCTAAATACTTAGAAGTAGGCCAGCATCGAGATGAGGTTCTGACCCTAAACTGTTCTACACTGAACCTTAACTTTCAAGGAAGACTTGGTTAAGCCTCCTGGTTACCAGCAATAGCAAAAACAAATCCTCTCTGAAGAAAAAATTGTCAATTTAAAGCAAAGAATAAACACAGATTAAAATCAAGTAAAGGGCTTGTGATTAAAAATCACCAAACACTCATGAAGGAAAACCATAATGAGTAAAAAATTTTTAAAATAAAAAACAGATTTAAACTCCAATGGAATGTTATAATTTAAAATATATTGTGTGTGTATGTATGTATGTATGTGTGTGTGCATATATATATATATATGCAGATTTAATGCAATCACAATCAAAATCCCAATGATATTCCTCAAAGAAACAGCAAAAGCAATCATGAAATTCATCTGGAAAAATAAGAGACCCAGAATAGTCAAAGCAATCCTTAACAAGGAGAGTGAAGTAGGGTGGCATCACAATACCAGACCTTAAACTAAACTACAGAGCAACAGTAACAAAAACAGCATGATATTGGTACCAAAATAGACTTGTAGAACAATGGTACAGAGACAAACACACATAAATACAGTTATCTCATACTAGACAAAGACATCAAAAATATACATTGGAGAAAAGACAGCCTCATCAACAAATGGTGCTGAGAAAAACTGGAAATCCATATGCAGCGAAATGAAGTTAAAGCCCTATCTCTCACCATGCACAACACTCAACTCAAAGTAGATCAAGGACCCAGGAATTAAACCAGAAACCCTATGCCTAATAGAATAAAAAGTAGGCCCAAATCTTCATCATATCAGATTAGGCCCCAATTTTCTTAAAAAGACTCATAAAATGCAAAAAATAAATTCAAGAATCAAAAAATAGGATGGATTCAAACTACAAGAGCTTCTTCTCAGCAAAAGAAACAATCAGTGAAATGAAGAGAGAGCTTACAGAATGGGAGCAAACTTTTACCACACACACATCAAATAGAGCACTAATCTCCACGATATATAAAGAACTCAAAAAACTTAATACCAAAAAAAAAAAAAAAACAAATAACCCAATCAATAAATGAGCTAAGGAACAGAACAGACAGTTCTCAGAAGAAGATATATAATCTATCAACAAATGCATGAAAATATGTTCAACTTCTCTAGCAATTAGAGACATGCAAATCAATATTCTAAGATTTCATCTCATTCCAGTCACAATGGCAGTTGTCAAGAATACAAGCAATAATAAGTGTTGGCGAGGTTGTAGGGAAAAGGCACACTCTTACACTGCTGGTGGGACTGCAAATTGGTACAACCACTCTGGAAACCAGTATGGAGATTCGCTGGAAAACTTGGAATGGAACCACCATTTGACCCAGCTATCCCACTCCTCGGGACTCCCAGCTATCCCACTCCAAGGGGCTTAAAAACAGCATACTAGAGTGATGCAGCCACATCAATGTTTATAGCAACACAATTCACATTAGCTAAATTGTGGAACCAACCTAGATGTCGTTCAATGGATGAATGGATAAAGAAACTGTTATAAACACAATAAAATATTACTCAGCATTAAAAGAGAACAAAATCATGGCAATTGCAGGTAAATGGATGGAGTTGGAGACTATCATGCTAAGTGAAGTTAGCCAATCCCAAAAAATCAAAGGCCAAATGTTTTCTCTGATAAGTGGGTGCTGATCCACAATGGGGAGGGGGGACAGCATGGGAAGAATGGAGGAATTTTTGGATAGAGCAAAGGGGAGGGAGGGGATAGGGAGGCAGCATGGGAATAGGAAAGATGGTGGAATGAGATGGACATCATTACCCTAGGTACATATATGATGATGCAAATGGTATGACCTACTTTGTATGCAACCAGAGACATGAAAAACTGTGCTCCATTTGTGTACTATGAATCAAAATGCATTCTGCTGTCATTTGTAACTAGAACAAATAAATTAATTTTAAAAATGCAAAAAATAAAATACATTGTATTGAAAAGCTACCTAATGATTCAGAAAAAGAAATCCAAAGTTCTAAAACGAATGTTAGTATAAATGCAAAAAGTAAATGGTACCTAAAAATACTTGTGTCCCATGAAGTAACTAATTTTAAAATAATTCCACTTATCAACTGTTTCATACCATTTCACAAAAGCTTCTTTTAAATTATTATGGAGATTTTCTTTTCAGAAATATGTAAAGCCCAGGAATACTAAATATCATAAACATTTCTCCAATAATCAAATATTCTACTTATTAAATAACTAACTAAATAAACAGGCTTCCAAGCATACATTTTTTAATTTCATATTTTCAAAAAAATATGAAAAAGAGATTCACACTACCTGATTCTGAGAATAATATGAAAACTACAGTATTCAAAACATGATATTGGAAAAAGGACAGGCATATAGATCACTGGAACACAATGGAGTATCCAAGAAGACACACATATGTGGTCAATTGACTTTGCACTAAAGTATCAAGGCTACTCAAATCGAGAATGAGAAACCGTCTATAGAACAAAAGAACTATTTTCTTCAACAAATAGATTTTAAAAAGAAGAAGAAAATGAACTATTGTATGTTAAATACCTACTGACATTCTTAAGACCTTTAGTGAAATATATCAACTCTAAAAATGTATCTTTTTAATGCTAAGTGAAGTTAGCCAATCCAAAAAAAAAAAAAAAAACAAATGCCGAATGTTTTCTCTGGAATAGGGAGAGGGAGCACGGGATGAATACACGAACTCTAGATAGGGCAGAGGGATTGGAGAGGATGGGAGAGGGTATGGGATTAGAAATGATGGTGGAAAGTGATGGTCATTATTATCCAAAGCACATGTATGAAGACACGAATTGGTATGAATATACTTTGTATACAACCAGAAATACGAAAAACTGTGCTATATATATATATATATATATATATGTAATAAGAATTGTAATGCATTCCGTTGTCATATATAAATTTTAAAAAATAAAAAAATTAAAATGTATCTTTTTATAAAACCAGAATTTTTTTTAATTTTTTATTGTTGGTTGTTCAAAACATTACAAATTTCTTGATATATCATATTTCACACTTTGATTCAAGTGGGTTATGAACTCCCATTTTTACCCCATATACAGATTGCAGAATCACATCAGTTACACATCCATTGATTTACATATTGCCATACTAGTGTCTGTTGTGTTCTGCTGCCTTTCCTATCCTCTACTATCCCCCCTCCCCTCCCCTCCCCTCCCCTCCCCTCATTTCTCTCTACCCCCTCTACTGTCATTCATTTCTCCCCCTTGTATTATTTTTCCCTTTCCCCTCACTTCCTCTTGTATGTAATTTTGTATAACCCTGAGGGTCTCCTTCCATTTCCATGCAATTTCCCTTCTCTCTCCCTTTCCCTCCCACCTCTCATATAGAACTCCAGCAGCTACAATCTCAAACTAAACTGTGAAAAAAAAAAAACTTTCTACTTCCTAAGAGAAATGCTTCTCCCTGCAATGTTCAGTCGTTTACTTAGAATTTTTTTATTTGTATATAATAAAAATGGTCTTCAGTTTTTCTAAATTTCTAATTTCTTAATTTAATTTAATTTTTTAATCTAATGTCTTATTTGAACTGGGGGCTGGGTGATTATCAAGCATTAATTTTATCTCTGGAAACCTCAATGTAATATTTGTGGAAGCATTATTAAATAAAAAAAATGAATTTAAAATATTTATTTAATGATTCTTTGTCTAAGTAGGCTATTGACTAATTTTTCTTAAGGCTGCTAATTCTTTACCTTACTTTCTATATTATTAATAGTTAACATTTGTTTGTTTTTAAGTAATAACTACTTAATATCTGCTTGAATAAAGCCAAATAAACATTAAATTACTTATCCTCTGGGACTCCAATGTGTGCCCTTTAACATTATGTAAATGAGAACTAACAAGGGATTGAGTTTTCAGTCTTATAAAAGGCTAGAAGTCAGTTGAACAGAACGAGTAAAGAATATTTCCTTCTGTTGCTGCAAAAACTAGTTAAAAAAAAGTGCTGGAGATACAGGTTGGTGCCTCTTAATGCAAATCATTTCTATAGTTTAATACATATTCAGTACCTCTTATTTGTATTAGCCAGGATGGAAGGCCATAGCTGACATTTAAATTCAGATTTGGAGAACTCTGGATGTCATCTGCACCATTGGATTTCCAAGCTGTGCTCCAAGGCAGCACCTAAAGAGCTCTGAGAAAGTCATCAAGGAGGCTGGACCAAGGGCGTGCTGAGTGAGCACCCTTCCTCATCAGTAGGGAATGCTTTGCTTGGATCTGTTTCATATGTTGGGTACTAAGTAAGACCTTTAATTCCAAAGTACTTTAAAAAAAAAGTTTGAAAATTTTCTAATCTAGCCCATTCCCCCACAATTTACAGGTGAGGAAACAGTGACTTAGAGTTGAGTCACAGTATAGATCCTCATGAATACTTTATGGAAAAATTAGAAATTCTATTTCAGTACAGCTTTTAAGTCATCTAAACAGTTTGAGTCATGAAGCTAAGATCAGTGCCTGTAAGTGTTATGAGTTTTAAAAAGTGTGTAGTGATATGCAGTGATTTCTTTTTTTATTAGTGTAATCTCTAGGGTATATTCTAGAAATGCTGTCTTCTACTTACTCATAGCACCTTGCCAGGGTCTCATTTATAGAAAATGCATAATGGAAATGTACTATACCAATTGCATATATTCGTAGGCTCCATCCAAGAAATAGGAGAGGTAGAAAGAAGGAAGAAATATAAAAAATCTAGAATATGAGATCCAAATTTGAATTTAATGGAAAAGCAAAGAGACTGCCTCCAACAGAAAATAAGAACTGGGGTGTACACTGGTTATATTGCAAATGAAATGGAGAACAACGATGTGAGGGTTGAAAGCCAAGCTGATGGTAAAGAAAGCAGGATGAGAAAATAAATTTATCTTTAGGAATAAAACAGTAGTAATAGCCACAATAGTAATAGTGATAACTGTAATTATCACCAAAAGGCAAATAAATACCAGGCATGCACCTAACAACACTTATCTAGAAGATTTCCTTCTAATTCAGGAATTTTCACAAACTTTTGATTTGATGCAACACTATCCTCTTTTGCTGTGGTTGCTTTGTTAAGTTAATGAATGAAATGAGCAGAAAACCTATCTTTCAAATGATTTTTCTTTATATATTATTGTATGCTTTAAATATTTTGTATACAAGGTTTATTTAATAACCCACTTCCATGCTGTACTGTTTCCCCCCTGTGGAAATGGACTTGCACAGTTTGCATTTGTATGTTAGCACCTGATTTACCTAGTGACGGACCTCTGCAATGTGTCTGGATGGATGACAGAAGCGCCTAGTCTTTACAGAACAAAGCAAAGCTACCTGACTCAAGCAGGTATTCCGGACCTGAGCTGAGTGGCTCTATTGCCCCAAGTAAATAAGTCTTTCAGAGAAATGAAAAATTCACCCCTTTTAGAGACATTTCAAAGAATATTATGATAAAACAATTCAAATCAACCTAAAATTCATTCATTATATTATTCAGAGTTAGCAAAATTGGGGTTTCAAAATATCATGAAGCACCAAATAAAGACAAATAAATGTGGTTTATTATCTACCTCTACCCATTTTCCCCACCCTGGCATCAATCATAATTTCCTCCTAATCTGGCCTATATCCCTTAGGTCGATGTGTCTATGATTGCTGATAAAAATAATTATTTTCAGAAGCTAAACTCATAAAGTCGAGGGTCATATAAAGTAAAAGAAAGGTGGCAGGGGAATCTCATGAACACTGAAGGGAGACCAGTAAAATAGAGGAAAGGGACCAGGGGGAAAGAGAGGAGGGAAGGAAAAGAGGGAAATACTGAGGAACAATATTGTCCAAATTAAACTATTATGTGCATGAGCAAAAATGTAACAACAAATCCCACCATTATGTATAATTATAATGCACCTATAAAATGTGGGAAAATAAAACAGAAAAGAATTATTCTCAGGTCCTGTTATTCCCTGCTCTCACTTCTCACCTGTTCTTCTGAACAAGTCTTGTTCAAAAACACCCAAAGGAGGTAAATAAGATAGTGATATAACATTAAGAACACTAGCTATGGTACCAGAACTGTGATTTCAAATGTAAGAAAGAAATTCTAAAAAATAAATGATTGCTCTAGTTCTAGATTTATATAAACCCAAATCAAAGAAGAACAATAAAGTGAAATGTTACACCTAATGAACATTATATAGGAAAGAGAATTCAAATACACATCGTAATATATTCTTTACATTATAGAGGGAAAAAAGCAAAAGAAAAATTATGAGTAACACAAAGGCACAAAGCTCACTTTAAGTAACTGAAAACAATTGAAAAATTTATTCTTATTTATTGTAACTGTTTCTCTGTGAGCATGCCTTGGTGGCCTAGTATGTTTAATGCCAAATTGATATTTAATACTACCATAGTGACATATCTTGTTAAGATAGAATATAATGGGATTGTCCAAAAAAATCTTCAAATTATAAGCCTTTGTTTTTAATCTGTTTTTATTTTATTAAGCTACACATCCTCCAGAGAAAAGCATTGTTTAAATATGTGATGCTATATCATATTGAAAAGATCCTTCCTTGTGAAGAAACATGGAGCAAGTTTATCAGGAAAAAAATTTTATGAAAATATTTGGAATGTGCACATATATCCCTAAATCAAACTTTTAAATAAGAATTTGATATTCTTTCTGAATCAAGAAACATTTTTCTAATATCTTGCAGGAAACTTTTAATTTCCTATATTTCCACAGTTCTGTAGCCAACAGCCCAGATATTAAAATGCATGTTCATTAAATTCATGGCACCAAGTTGGGCATAATGTCTAATGCTTTGAGGGACAGAATTATCATTTCAAATGATCTCAACATCTTGCAGAGGTCAGAAACAAAAGAAGAAAGGTAAAAAAAAGAGAAAGTAACCCACAATAGCAAAGGCAGTGCCACAGAACCAGGGGTGGGTCTGGGGAGTAAGTAAATAGGTAGGTAATGACATCCTATGGCAGAATGTTATCTATATATCATAGAATTTAAAGTTGAATGATTGGGATTATGAATGTAGAAATCATTGAGAAGTTCTTTTGTTGCTTCTTTTCAGGTTTGGAGCTCTGCATTTGGGGGCTCTCCATATCAAAATGGTATTGAAAAGCCCATCTTTTGAGAAGGAGAAATATTTCGATTAAAGGTTGACAAAATGCAATGAACAGGACAAATTCAGTCTGATCCTGATTTTGTAAATAAAGCTTTATTGGAAAATAGTTACACATGTTTGTTTCTGTATTGTCTGAGCTACTTTCAGTCCAAAACAGAAAATTGAGCAATTGTTACTAACTGCATGGCTTGCAGTGCCACTTACTTATTATCAGAAAATAATCAGTGCCAGCCCTGACCTAGACAATGCCAGTAAATCAACATTTTCTGTGGAATAACAGGATTAGTCAATCATCCAAATAATTCTAGGGACAAGATGGCTTCTAAAGAAGGGCTTCATTGTTCACTTTGCTATTATATTATCCCATTTTGCTTCAAAGTTAGATATTTTTTCTTACCTTCTTTCCAATGTGTTTTGCTCATTTACAAGATAGAAATGAGACTGTTACCACCTAAGATTTTTGTAAGGCTCAATAACAGAAGGTATGATAGCTTTTATCACATCATGATATAGAAATTTTAAATTTAGAGCAGGGCCCAAGGTGGTACAATGTCTCTTCTGAGTTTTCCCACTATAAATCTACCTTATCTCAGTGCCCCCATTCAAAGGTCTGCTTCCATACATATGCTATCAACTTTCTATCGCAGAGACAAAATATCTGAGATAATCAACTTATAAGGATAAAAAGATTATTTTTTTCAAAGTTTTGGAAATTTCAGCCAGTGGCTAATTGGCTCCTTGCTTTCAGGCATTTAGCAAGGCAGTATATCACGATGGGGAGCCTGTGAGAGAGCAAAGCTGCTCACCTCCTGCCAACCAGGAGAGAGATAGGAAGAGCCAGGGTCCCCACATCCCCTGCAAGCCCAATTGGACACAGCCCAATGACTTAACTTCCTTCCACAAGCACCCACTCCCTAAATGCTCTACCCGCTCCCAACAGAACCACTGGCTGAGGACCAAGGATTCAACACATGGGTCTTTGAGGGACATTCAAGACCCAAACTACAGCAAATATTGGAACATCTGGCTTCGATGAAATCTGAATTCCTTCTTCAATCTCCACCCCATTTCCCACTTAGCTCTCCAGTTCCTTTCTGATTTGGGGCTATCGTTCAACCCTTCTTTTGCCATTTCTCCTACCTCCATCCCATCCCACCGTTAAATAAATAAACACACATCCATGAAACAAAAAAATTATTAAATTTCTCCTAACCCTAATGCCATATTCAGACTTCTACTTTTACCCTCCCCTACAAAGTCTCTCCTCCTTTAATTCTATTATCATTCTGCTATACTATTTTCTACTTTTCTTTCTCACCATAATCTACCCATTACAGAGCCATATCCTTAAATTTGATAAAGGCTCACATTCTCAATACCCTATTTTGTAAACATCAATCTGATAGATTTTATCATCCCTGCAAATAATATATTCTCAATGTTTCTTAAACTTCCAACTCAAATGATTTTTCTTCTGCCATTTAAGTTCAGCCATAAGTTTTGTAGTAACTTAATTATCACTTATTTTTTTCAAAATATTTTACTTTCATATCCTACACTCAGGTCACATCCTTATACCCTGTCAGAGTCTCAAGCCTTCATTTTCATTTCACCTGTTCACAATTTACTAAGACCCGAAGTACATACAGGTGCTCTGTTTTCCCCCCAGTTTCTCATTTTTCATAATCTTCAGGTTTCATATCTTTTTCTATTTACCCATAATGCCCCGGCACAGACATACCACTGTAGTATAGTACCTTGACTACCAAATACCATTTTGCCACATTGATGACAATTCTTCACTCTGGAATCAGTCTAAATACCTACCTGCTAGCTATGGGCCCCAAGGACAATTGTGGTAAGAATAGACCCAGGGAAGAAAGGCAGTGGATTCTATGAACAGTTGAATAGTGGGAGTATTATTTTTTTCTCTATAAAACTCATCCTCCTGTATCCTGAGTTTGTCAATGGTAGCAACATTCTGTTAATCCCAAGATGTTAAATTTTGGATTCAGCGAGTCTTTCTACACTCTCATCTATCATGTTAAGAAATTGAAAATTATTGTCATTATTTGTGCTAATTTTACAACTCTTTTTTTTAGGTTAAAAGTAATCTTTTAATATAATTAGACCAAATTATGATGACTTTAAAGATCAATGTTTACAGGCAACGATAAGAACAAAAATAGATTAGATTACATCAAAATTTAAAACTGGGGCTGGGGTATAGCTCAGTGGTAAGGCACTTGCTCAGCATAATTTTACAACTCTTTAAAAATGGTACTTTGTATTCATGTATATGATTTCAAGAGAAAAAAAGTTCTTTGGAATAAAAAAATAAAAACAAATAAAAAACCTAGTTTCAGTCCTGATACCATCTATCTGTGTTAAATTTGGAAGTCATTCCATTTCACTGAATTTCAATATCCTCCACTGTAAAAGTTGAGAAAATAATATATAATTGAAAAGGTATTTGACAACTACATGACATTACTTTTATATAAGCACAACTCATAGTACTAGTAAATAAATTTAATAAATCTTGATTTTATATTCTCCTTCCATTTCTACTAGAATGAAGTTTCATAGAGGGGAAAAATTGTGTATTATACATTTTTCAGGTGGCCTAATAACTTAGGGCAGTATCAGAGAAGACAGCCAAGAAGGCAAAAAGATTGACTGTGTGCTTAAGAATGTGCACAGAACACATGTGGTAGAAATAAATGTCTTAGAGTAAATGACCAATTGTGGTGAGAAAAAGTCATTGCAATTTGAGGCCTGTAGAAAAGGTCTAAGTCATAGGTTACTTAGTCTGGAAAAGAAAAGCTTGGGATGACTTTAGTAACTAAGTTCTAGCACACATTTATTAAACAGAGAAGGGTAGGTTTGCATTCTTTTTCTATTTTTATAACTGTTTATGGTATATATGAAAAAACTCTGCCCATTATTTTGGATACCATAATTCCAGTATTTATTTAAGAGAAGATGCATACAAAAATATAGCCACAATAGGCTAAAAATATGGCATTGTCTCTGTCCAATCTTCAATTATGAGGTCTAGTTGTAGGAGATGGGGTTGAGCTGAAGTTATCTGTGAAATCAAGAGAATGAGAGAAATGTATTTCTTTCCAATAGAAATTTCCTTAGGAGAATAAAAAGTAATTCCCTATATACTGAAACATGCAGGCTTAATGCAATGAGAGAAAGAACCTACAGTGTCTCTTAATTTTCACCAAGTTGAACAATGGTATATGCATATCCCACATTAAATATTTTTTAATAAGTGTAAACAAATATAGTTATAGTAAAAACGTTGTAATATTTTCTTTTCTCGGGATCTTTGCTAAGAGGAGTGTCTTTGAAGGATCCAGATTTGCTAAGAGTTAAATTACTTACTCTAACCCTCAACCCTAGAAGCCTGTGATTCTGTATGTTAGTGGGGCTGAGCTGCAGACAGGTCTTACAATGCACAAATAAGTAACTTGGTTCCTTTTGTTTCCACATCTCTATTCAACTGACATCAGCAATTAACATCCTTATTCCCCAGGAGTCTACAGGATTCCAGAGCTGTGAGAGTTCACATCACGTCCATTGTCCTAACTACATCTTTAACCCCAAATCAGTGTATTTTCTCTTGAGCCCATTGGGACTTGATATGTCACTTCACACAATGTAATTTCACATAAACCATAAATGACCTTTAACGCGTCAGTGACTGCATCAAATGTTATGATAAGTTTTTTAATGACTGAATAACTTTGGGACCATTGTAGGAATATAAAATATCAAACGGAAACCAGGGATGAAATGAGGGTTTAGTAAAAAGGGTTAAAAAGGATTTTTCTTCTAGCATCTGTGAAATCTATCTGAAAAAAACAAAAGTATATTCCTGTGCTTTTCCAACCCCTGTTTTATGTCTTCTTTTTAGTGTTTAACATTATATAATCCACAAAAAGCCAAATGTCTTGAGGCCTACATCTGCCTATCATCAACCACAATCCAAACCCCACAAATTCAATTCCAGAAGCATGAAGAATAATATAGACATTGATTGTAAGTTTTCCTGGAGGGAAAAGCAGGCTTTACACAAAACATCGAGGCATACTGAGCAACACACTGCTTGCTTTACCAATCCAACTCCCAGATTCCCCACAGACAGCTGAGAAAGCATTCTGTCCCTCATAAGCACGGCTTCTCCACGCAGCTCCCTCTCTGCCCGGCCTCTCTTCTCTTTCCACCACATGCCCTATACGCAGTCTCTCTGCCAACCATACCTCTGCAAAGTGCAGCCAAAGATCAAACTCTCATCTTTCCCAGCAAGCCCAGCCTCTGAAGATTCAAGAAATAAACATTTAACTACAAATCAACTTAATTAAAAAAAAAATTGTAAAGCTTATATAATCTGTGTTCAAGGCACATGACTCTGTGCTTGGAAAATCAGGCTGGGAACAAAGAGCATTTGCATAATTTTGGCCCTCCAAGAGCGTGCAAAATGGTAAATGCAAAAACAACATGAGAAAAAAGTGCTAAAGGAAGATATAATTAGATGTTGCAGAAGTTCTGAGAAAGAAACAACTAAGTTCTAGTGAAAATATTAGGGAGAAACTAATTTTTAGTGGGGAGATGAGGAAATGGTAGAAGAGAACAAAAATACTGATGCTATGAGTATAATTTTAAGAAGCATAAAATACATTTCAGACTGAAGGAAGATGATAAATGTAGGCAGATAAATGTGAAAGTACATTATGTATTTCGGGAATAACATAGTAAGATAACGGGAGGAAGACAGAGTGTGTGGAAACAGTAGGATGGTGGAAGTCAAATCAGGGAGTGAATTTGAGTTCATTCAGTCATTCAACAAGCAATATTTGCATTTATGCAACATGCCAAGTGTATCTTGTTAGGTGCTCAGTATAAATGGTGAGTAAACTTACCCACATAATTCTGCTCTTACTCAATCTCAGAATATTGTACCATAAATATGAAAGAAGGATGAATTGCAACAGGCCATTAAAGGAAAGGTTAGCAGTGTGGAAGAATCTTGCAGTAGATGGCATGGGGACCTAATTGCTTTGAGACTTTCCTGGAGAAGAATACCAGGTTAGAGATCCAAAGGATTCTCTCTCCCTGGGAAAAGACGTGAGAAAACAGGAATATTAGAGATGGAATGACACATTCAAAATGGCCCATTCTGATGATAAAAATAGAGAGCTAAATCTGGAAAAGTAAAGAGGAAATAATTTATGTACGACCTAAAATTCATCATCAGAAGTCTGGGGAACCATGGAAGGTGATGGGTAGTATTGATCTGAAAAAGAAAAATTTTTCCTGGATCAGAGAGTTTTATTAGTTTGTCAACTTGGCCTATA
The DNA here is from genome assembly GCF_021218885.2 of Marmota monax. Taxonomy (NCBI): domain Eukaryota; kingdom Metazoa; phylum Chordata; class Mammalia; order Rodentia; family Sciuridae; genus Marmota; species Marmota monax. Next base: position 43,174 of record NW_026692296.1, on the reverse strand, counting down.
AAGGATATACACTTATCCCATTTAATAGAGAGGATGCAATTCTAGAAATTGCAGGGCTGAATCAGTAATAACTGAACTGTTCCTACAGAGATATCTGCTCTCAGCACCTTCTAGAGAGACTTGAGGAAAAGAGTCACTTTTTCATGCTCTTCAATCCCATGAAATCATGGTATTATGTGCTTGCACTTGCAATTCATGGCACGGTTGGTCAGTACTTCCATGCTGCACTGACGTTTTGGATACTGTTTGGAAAGCAAACCACCTAGTTTTTACCTGGCTATCCCTACTCCAATAAGCTCCTTCAGCCACTTGCAGGAGTTAATTCTTAAGTTTGATATAACATTCCTTGCTTGTGTTTTGAGAGATGAGGCAGATCCATTACATTTCCTGGTTTTGCCATACTGACTAAAAACTTTCTAAAGGATCATATAATAATGGAGAAAGAAACCGAAATTGAGCATATTTGCATAATAGTACACTGACACTCATTAATGGAAAGAGCAACATAAACTGCCACCCTAGCTGTTATTAACCAAGAAGCTCTACCAGCACACAAAGTATACAGGATCATATCTAGACAGTTAATGGATGTATTATATATGAGTTTGCTTACAGGCTATTTTTAGAAGAAAGATTTATCCACAAATAGTATTATAACATGTCAGGGGACCTAACAAATTAGGATACTATATAAAGTATATATATATATATATATATATATATATACACACACACACACACACACACACACACACACATACACACACATGCTGAAAAAATTTTTTTTAGATTTGGCCATATTTTTCTATAATGTTAATAGAACTATAATGACTAATTTGTGCAACTGAGGATAGATTTCAGTGCCTCACACATGCAAGGCAAGTGCTCTACCGCTGAGCCACAACCCCTCTCAACACCATTTTAATGTACCTATTAAATATAGTAACTCATGTAGAAAAATAACAATAAAAAATTAAAGCCCCCTGTGTCCCCTGATGGGCAGAATCACAGTCTTTGGGACAGGAATCCCATGTGCTTCTCCTTTGCTAGCAAATAAATAAAACTTCTTTTTAATTTTTCTCAAAAAAAAGAAAGAAAGAAAAATGATAGCTTCAGGTTGAGAAAAGATCTCCACTCAAAGGAAATGTGCAGCGTCACTCCTGATAACTTCTGTTACAAGATCTGCTCTTCAAGCCAAAAACACATAATGAGCAAACACATATGCAAATGTAGTAACTAATCATTACAGCCAGAGTAACATGTGGTCTTCTGAGATTCAAAAGGGGACAGAGGAGTAGCAGTATTAGGGCTTTAACCAAGAAGAGGACAAAAAGTAAGATTATTAAAAAGGGAAATGACATATGATCAATATGAGAAACCCTTACAGCCCGAGGGATTGAAAACTTTGGTTATTTTTATGCCAAGCATTAGCTTGTTTATTGTACTAAATGAATAAACTCTAGCCAGGAAGATAATGGGATTCACTCACTTGGTGGCTTTCATGAACTAAAGTGGACAATAGCAGTTGTGGCCTTCACTCCTTTGAATGCTCACCTTACTCACTGGTGACTAAAGAAGTCTTATCTCCACCAAGAGAATTGGGATAAAGGAGTCAAGGGAAGGGTACTTAAGGTACATGTTTTGAAAAACAGGAAAAAAAAAAGAAATTCAGCTTTCAAATGGGAAAGCAATGTTAAGAAGAACAAGAGTGGACGGAAAGGAGACTAGCATAAAGATTACAGTAGAAGCCTCACCTGGAGTAGATGGTGTCTTGGATCATTTTATGTGGCGCTGAATAGTTTTGCAATGATCTGAGTCCCTCATTGGCCATACTGTAGTTCCACTGCATAACGGAACCGGAATAGTTTTTTCTTGACTTGGCTCAAGTTCAAGAAGAAACACATGCTGCTTTCCCCCTCACCACACTACTCCAATCTGTTGCCCTCTGACATTCCCAGCTGTTTATAGAATCACTCTACTGCCATTTCATCTCGTCCTGATCCCTCTGCCAGGACACTGGGTTTCAGCATCATTAGCAGCTCTGGCAGTAAGATGTCCAGTAACAGATGAGGTATGAAACCACCTTGGCGTGCCCTGCATTGTACGTTGCTGTTTCACACCACTTCCCAGTAACTCTTCAGAGAAAACCTTATTTCCACTCTCTGGATAACAACGGCAACCAATAGCCCTTGGGGAGTAAAAAGACTTGGTTCAAGTCAAGCACTGCTAGTCAGTGACTGGGCTGATTTGAACCCAGCTCAGTCTGACCTCAAAGAACCTTCTGGCCACACAGTGCTGCCTCCTAGTGGGGCGTCTCCCTCTGACCTACGGTTGTGCTACACAGTACCAAAAGAGTTGATAAAAATTTTTGAACTGCATTTTGAACAAAAGAATATTAATATCCAGTTTCCTAATTAGGCCAGGCAATGGAGGTTAAAGAAGGACTTACCTTTGTTTCAGAGACCCAAGTGTATATTATTGCTAAGGGAAGATTGACATATATGCTGTTTGCCTCACATCTTATGTTTAGTTTCTGTGGGAAACAGGGCATAACGTTTTTACAATTCTAAGAGAGTCTCTCTTATCACTAGTGATAACCACAGGAAATAGAAGATTATCATGTGGAAATCACTAGAAATAGGAAGAAGGAATGAACAAGAAGCTCAAACTAGCAAAGTCAGTGAAAGAACAGTAATAATACCAACTGCTATGTGCCAGCAGTGTGCATATGACCTTTTAGATGCTGAGCACTTTAATCCTCTATGAGGCAGGTGTTCCTGTCTATTTTATTTGTAAAGAAACTGAGGCTTAGATAAGTCAAGGAATTTGTCCAATGATACACGACTCATCAGTAAAGAAGATGGAATTATAGCCCAGGGTTGCATTGTTTTAAAGCCTGTGCTTTTTCTCCAACAGGGTGATTGTATCACCCTGCTTAGACATCTCTGTGAAACCAATTAAAGGAATTTTTAAAATTAGTTTTGTAAGACAGGAGAAGAAATACAGCAAGGAAACAACAAGAAGCAAGACAAAAATAAATCATGGTGGCTCTCCTCCAACAGCTCACCATCCAGAAAAAGACCTCTAAAGTATTCATTAGCCTTTCTGCTATTCTGGGTGGTCTAACTGTATCTTTAAAAATCTATTTCCTTTACACTAATAAAGGATACTTTTCCTATTGTATGCTTCCATTTTAACTTAAGCTACCAGTTCAAAGTCATCAATATTTTCAACTTGATCTTTCTAACCATATTTTACATATAAATATATACTAAATATATATGTGTATCTCTCTATATATAGATATCTATATGCCCTCCTTACAGATACATATCAAGCTCAAAGTAATTAACTTTCAGAACATTCATATATGAAGATAATAATCCTTGAAAATAATTCATTCTTCATATGAATTGAAAAACTAGGTACCCAACCACCTACTTTTTTCTTTTTTTTTAAACTAGAGATTGAACCCAGAGGCATTTTACCACTGAGCCATATCCCCAGACCATTTTATTTATTTTTTTTAAATTTTGAGTCAGGATCTCACTAAATTGCTTAGGACCTTGCTAATTTGCTGAGGTTGGCCTCAAACTTGAATTCCTTCTGCTTTAGCCTCCTGAACCACTGGGATTACAGGCATGAGACACTGCCCACAGCTGCTTTTGTTTTATATGGTCAAATGAAGGGGATCAATATTATTATTATATAAGGCATTTTTGTTAATTCTTCATGTTTCAGTTAATTCTCTAGTTATGACTTCATATTTCATTCAGAAATAAGCAAAAGTTAAATTGGTATGTTCTATTTTTAAAAAAATTAACAAAGGGCCAAAACACTCTCATATAGGATTTCATTGAAGTTATACTTGATCCTTTCTCCAAAATGATTATGGAGGAAACAAAATGAATGATTTCTACATCCAGATTATTTTTTCAATTATACATAATAATTTTGATTACTACAGACATATGTTAACTAAACGTCGGACCAAGACAATTAACTTATTTCATTTTAACCACCAAATGTCAATCAGAAAACAATGGTTGTCACTCACCTGTAATTGCTTCTAGATTTAAACTGGTAACTTGAAAGTTATGGGCTTTTCCTTTCTCATTTCTCAAACCAATCTCTAAAGTCATACGATGACCTCCTCACATTTGATAGCAAAGCAACAGATGGCCTTTGGATTTCAAAAGATGTAATGTTGTGATCTTTTGTGGTTTTTTTGTTTTGTTTTGTTTTATTTTGTTTTTTTTTTTGGTCTTCCTTTATCTTTCAGTTTTTTTTATTTTTATTTTTTTATTCTATAGCTTTCTGTTTAGACACTGTAAGTCAGATTTTTGCACAACCAACCATCAAATATGTTCCAAATGGAGGAGAGAGGAATCCTTGCTGAAGAGCCTTTGCAGAGTAAATGAATCCCCAGAGAGCTGAAGTAGCACTCAGAGAGAGATGCTCAGTGAACTGTCTCCTAACTGCAGGGGTGGCCTACCTCCCATATGAATGTAAAGCCCTCTGAAAGCTAAAAATAAAGGGAACGCAGAAAAGTAGCGTAATGCGTTCACCATTTTGGGCTTCAGAAGTGCGCAGCAAGATTTCCTCTTGGGATCACTCCACTTCGTAGTTTGTTTCTGTGTGTCCTACATCATTACCTTCTTTCAGACACCTGAACAGTTCATGTTTCCTTAACCGGAGCAGTGCTGTTAAGAGCAACCCCCAAAATCCTTCGTTGCAAAGACGGTCATTATATAGTAGATAGAAACCTTAAGAGGAAAAATCCTATATCAACTGGTGGTATAATCCCCAAGGGGAAACAGACTTTAGTTGAACAATCAGAAACCTGGCTTGCTTTATGGTGTTTACACTGCTGCTTGCTAATGGATCACCATAAAGGAAGCAAAAGGGCTCTTACACCATTGAGTAGGCTATCATGGGAGTCTTCTGAGTGTGCCTTTTTTATTTGCTGCAGTCAGGTTAATGAGCTCACCAGCCCACTTGATGTTGAGGACTTTGTAACAAAGCAATCTCTCATTAAATGCTGCCTGGCACCACTCTCTTGAAGCAAAGGGACATTCAGATTATTGAATGCCTTTGTACTCCTCATTCCTACCAGGCTATGGAGTCCAGCAGTGGCATCAGTCCCACACACTTCCTGGCAGGCATCCAGTCATCCGCCTGCCCTCTTCAAACTGCATGGGCATTTGCCAATCTAAGCAGCACTGGTAGGCAAACAAGCATGGCACACGACTCCTTTGGCTGAGAGCCAAATGTGCAGCTGAACAATCTAATTTGTTTCTACTGTAGAGGGAAACATTCTTCCCCATTCTTTCTTATTCAGTTGAATTTACATGTAAAAGTTTTGTTATGGTACAAAGGAATGTGCATTTATCTACATTTCCTTTCTGCTTTTACACCTTTTTAGTCTCAACAGTGCAGGTCATGATTTTGTCTGTGGCTTTATTTTAAGTAACTCCTGGCTGACAGTTTCTTCAATGAAATGACCCCAGAGTGTTATCAGCTAGCTAGCAGGTGTGTCTCTATTCAGAATCTTGCAGACAGAAGTGCATCCTGGGTAAAGAGCAATCTATGCACAATCCAGCTTTTTTCAACATTACTCATGAGATTTAATGGCTTGCTGTCCTAAAAAAAAAAAGAAAAAAAAAAGATTTTTTTTCAAGTTTGAATTTTTTTAGAGTGTTGATAATGCCCCCTAGGACAAACTGACCTAAAATGGGATCACATTATTTTTTTAAGATGCATTTTATTATATTTTAATATAACAGTTATACTTTATTAATAATTTCTCTTTCCAAGCTGTTAAATGCTTACCTTTAAAAAAAACTTGAGAGTATATAAAACAGATGCTCAAAAATTAAGTATAATTTTAGCCCTTGTATTCCTAGTATTACATTTGGGCATAGATGAACATGTAGGGGTATTTTGAGATCAATTAAATAAAGCCATAACCACAGCTATACATTCTTATTCTATTCAGTTTTTAAATAAAATCTGTGCAAAATTTTTCTCACTATTTTAGGATCAGTCGTCGAAAAAACAATTTAAATTATCACCACCTTAAAAAGCCAGAATATTTTGGGGATTTGCACATACTCAAAAAGAGTCCTTTCTATCAAATCCAATGAAAATAGTCTATTTGTATTCTTAAATTTGTTAACAAGCTATAAAATGCAAATTCAAAACTACTCACTGAAGAAGATTCAAATTAAAACCAAGCTAGAGTAACATAAAATATAAATATGTAGTTTTAATACATGGCAAATACATACCAAAAGGAAACAAATAATTATAAAACTAGCAAAGTTTTCTCTCTTGTTTTTTAAGTACTAGAGTGTGGAAGATAATTCTGTAATAATGAATGCTAGCTTAATTTATTTAAGCTTGCATGCCATATCATGTTTCAATTTGTATCATATGATATGCATTTTACAAACTAGCAGCCCTCTGAAATAAAACCTAAAAATCCTGCTCTATAGATGGTTTGCACTACTTATTGTGTAGCTTATGTATACATGATTATAATTTGTTTAAAGACTGTCCATTCAAATACTTCTAAATTTTAAAAAGTGTTTTCTGTGTCCAGAAAAATTGGTATCAAATTAATGGTTAATACATTTTTCATATTTAATCTTATAATGATTTTTCAAAAAACTTATATCATTCTATTATAGATTACTTTTGTATCTGGTTCTAGGTATTATCTGCTTAAAAATAAAGTAAATCTTTATTTAAAAAAACAAATTTAGCTCTCAATTTAATCACTAATTCAATTTAGTGTTATTTGCCAGATCTTGATGAGTTGTCAATAAAGAGGAATACTGAACAGAAAAAACACATTAATAGTCTAGTTTTATCTGGCTCAATATTTTAAGAAAATAATGAACTTGAATAAAATTATATTATCCTTCATGATCTTTCCAAAGAAGGGAATGAAAGTATTTTAAAAACAACAAACTACTTGCAGCAAAGTGGGGCAGGGTTGGGCAAAATGACATAAGAAATTAGCTGGTAACTAGAAGAAGCTTTTCTTTCTAGATGGGTATTCTTCATTGTTCTTAAGGATGCTTCACACTGAACTGATGAAGGTTTATTCTATTTTCCAGGTATACACATATATTCACATCTTAGGTCAGTCTGAATGTTTAAAGTCTTGCAAACAAAGCATTCATTTGTTCATCTAACTTGACAAAGTGAAATAACCACATATTTTGTTAATTTGTAGACAATCTATTAAAATAGGTTTTAAGAAAGTCTGTCTTGTCTATTTGAAGTAGTAAGATGCTCTGTTATTATGATCCAGGTAATTTGCTATCATCTCCACTGGTACAAAATCTATGAAAAATTGAGAAATGTCCTAGTAACAAAAATTGTTTTTATTAGTCTAATATGAATAGTTTGCAATTTCAGAGTCTTTGTAAAAAAATGAAAAATAAAAAAATATTTATTTCAAAAATGTACCTACCATCTTTGAGAAAATTGCATAGGAAAATGTTAGAATATGACTGATTTCATGTGAGATATGATTAAAAGAAAATGCATATTTGTTTATCTTTTTGAAATGTTAATATCTTTGTTGATGGATTTTAAGGAACTTACAATATTATAATTTGATGATAGCCATCTAACATATTATTTATTTACTGAATTTGTGCTCCTAAAATAATACATTAGATAATCTCAAGAAATCTGTACTACGTGAACGAAGCCTACTGCAGTAGAGACTGGCCAATGTCTGTTCAGTTTCTTACAAGGGCCACTCTTTTAAAGAGGCAAGCTATCATAAAATTAGATACACATAAGCAGATCTTACATGTGTACTGAAAAAGACTCTGTTATTAAAATAACATTTTATGTTAAAAAACATGGAAAACTAAAGATTTCAAAATCAGAATCCCAACTTATCTTAAATGATTTGGATAAGCAGATTGGTTGGTTAAATTCTCTGCAAGTAGTCTTCAATTTTTTATCTGGCTATTTATAGAAAGCTGCAGAAACAGCTGAGCTGACTGAAGTGATGTCACATTTGCTGATGGAATGGTTTGTCCCAGAGCGCGCTCAGAGGCTGCATGAGTCTACTTAAGGTTTGGTACGCAACCCTAAGCAGCGAGAAGGTGTAAACATGGGCATTTTTCAGCCCCACCAATCAATATTGCATTGATGACTTTCTGCTGACCTTTAACCCCATGAGGAATACCAATAGCACCATACTGAATCTTCCCGTCTTCAAGGGCTGCCTAGCATAAGCTACCAATTTTAGAATCGATCAAAAGTCATCTCTGTGAATAAAGCTTGAGATTTCAGGCAACAGCAAGCAATTTTTGAAAGGTCAGGGCTGGGTTTTTATTTGCTTGACCTGTGCTTTCAACTTGTATCATAGTTCTTTATAACCACTAAAAGTAGTAAGAAAATTTCAGATTTTTTTCCCCATGTATTTTTAGTAAGCCTTTGGGCATTTTCACTGTCCCTAAAAGAATATGGTTGCATGGCAACCTTCACAGTTGCTATGGAGACTCCATGTGTAAGCAGCTGCTGCAATCAGCATTAACTCCAGGCTTGCAGGTTTGTCATTCCAATACATAGGGAGGGGGAAACAAATAGGACAGCACACTGCCGTAAAGGGGAAGTCACCTAGATAATGTCACTCACAAACATATGTTCCACAATTATTCTTTCCACTGTTTTATTGCTGCAATTATAGCTAAACTAAGATTACAAAATTATATGGTTTTAATTTGCCTCTATTGACTATGTTTCACTTCCATTAAAATTAAGTCTGAACCCATTTGCGTAGAAAACTGTTGGTTTTCAGGAAAAAAAAAAGTGCTTTCTCATTTAATGTCAACAGGGAAAAAAAATCAATGCCCATAGAAACCTTTGTATGAAACAAGCATCTTAGTCAAAATATAAATTAAACTAACATGCAAAGCATAGACCTTATCCCAAAGTTCCTTCGGCATAGCTAATATTTTCACGTGTGTCAGGATAGACCACAAGGATGCCTCAGATGACACTGATCCAAGTCTTTCAAATGTAAGCAGAAATGCCAGTTAAGCCATCTTAAGCCCCTATCCTTAACTCATCCCATCAAGCTTAAATATTGCAGCATGTGATCTCAATATCAAAGTCCTTAAAAAGAAACTCAGGAACAGTGGTGTTAGGAAAACTATCGTTGATACTTCTTTCAAAATAATTTTTTTTCTAACCCTGATGAGCCTGGATATTATAAGAATCCTAGTTATCATATCTGATAAATTCATTTCATCAAGGACAGAGTCTCTTAATGCATTGACACAGTATATTATTAAATTAGGAGTGGTTAGTAAAATAGCATTAGTTGTCCATATTTATTCAAAGATAGGTTTAATGTCACCAAAATAATAAATAGTTACTACTCTCAGTTTAATACTTCAGTTTCTAAATAGATAGCCTACATCTTTGTAGAAATCTAAGAATTACCACTAAAAATCAGTGTATTACTAAAGGGCAATGTAACTACTTACTTTCTAATTTATATGACACAATACTAACAGACAAACAAGAAGACAGTTTTTATTGTATTTAATAAGATTCTAGTGGCAGTACAGCATTTTTGCTCTATGATACAGAATGGTCACCTTTTATAGTTAGCTTTTGGATTTTTTAAAATAGTCATAAATCCACAAAATAAAAACATTTATCAAATATATTTCTGAACTGGCATAAACAGCTGCAATGGGACTATGTTGAAATAGAGCTTTAAGAAGGACAGGGATAGTAAGTACTAAGTAATAAATACGATTCAATTTCAATATTTATGGAGAAAAGAATCATTACTATTTTTATTACATATCACTTAGAAACTTACTTACACACATGTCAGAAAATATATTTCTTGAATGAAGTGATAGTATATAAAATCTGTGTCTACATGTGTATATGTACATATATATGCAATATTAGTGACATTATCTTTATATTAGTAGAATAGTACATGATAATAAAGCATAATTGCCCATTCTAAACACATTTAAAAGGTGAAATTTAACAATAGCTAAAAGGTAGCACATTAATATGTTCATGATTAAAATATAACAGAAACTTGTAATTACCATTGTAATGGATCTTTAAGTAGATATCTAATTGCACAATTCATAGACTTTTTTAAAAAATGCAAATGGTGAGTTATTCAACGTTAGGATAATTTTGTTAATCCCACATTTTCATTTTTCACCTCTCAGCATATATTAAAGCAAACATTCATTTTTAACTCAGTATAGTACAAAAAATATATAGCCTCCCACATACCTTGCTCACTACCATTTGAATGGAAGCCTATTTAGATTTAGAGAATCAGAATCCAGTCTAGAAACCCTGAAATTGAATACACCGGTAGACCCTTAAGTATAGCAGTGTTAGCAGGTGCTAGTGTAATACACAAATCCAGATAACATTAAGTGACCTATTTTTAAAGCCTGTCCAAGAAAAGCGACATCAAGGAATTGAATTCTTTGCCCTTTACTTTAATAGTTCCTTGTCATGCAATCTTCAAATCAGAAAGGGTGATCACCACAAAACAAATCCCCAACCTGATACATACAACAGGGGCATCTTCTGAAGTCCTGCAGACTGGAGCTTATGGCCTATTCATTACAGCTTGCGTTTCACTGCAATACAAGGCAGAGAACTCACACTGAAGTCAATGCAAACTTCTTAAACAGGACTTAAAACCATGTCTTTTAGACAATAAGAAATGCAAAACCATATTGGATGATTTAAATAATGATCATTTCTCAATACATTTTATATTAATCTGGAAGATATTACATGTTGACTTGCATAATAAATATAGTTTAACAACAAAAAAATAGTTTGCGAAATTTTAAAGTAAGATTATGATTTAAATTTGCTATTGCTAAACTAATCGAAGCATTGGAGTCTTGAATTCTATGATAATAGAATGTATCCCAATTAATTCAGCAAAGGATACTGCTATGGTTTAAGATACAAAATATACTTCAAAATGGATTTCTGATGAATGAGCCATAAGTGCTATTTTCTCTAAAAGTGACATAAATCTATAAAGCAATCATTTGGACAATTTGAGTACTAAACCCCGTGACTGAGAATGAGAAGGTTTTATTTGGCTTGAGTAGCAGAAATTAACTGTGTACATTGAATATAGTATGCCAGTTTCAAATAAACTCTTTTTGTAACTCATTAAGAAATAAATGCAATCTTCCCAGCCCTGTTTGATTTGAAAATTTCTAAAGCCATAGAAAATTTAAAATAGTACAACAAACACCTATATATTCTTTACTTATTCAATAATTATTAACATTTTTTTTTTTTCTCTGTAGTATCTTTTCTTATTTTCAGTTAAAAAAAACTGAATTTCGCTTCAAGAAAGAGTCGAAACATCTCTCATATAGTCACATACTGCAGGGGTGTCTGAGTTACTTTTGCAGAGATTCTAAGGGGGGAATTATTCTGAATAGAAGGACACAGGACAAAATTAACAGCTCTTAATTCTGTGAGTTGAGGACTTAGACATCTGGTATTACAGCACTTGTGTGAATCTAGGAAAGATTTCTCAGTGGGCTTTAAAATTTTTAAAAAACAGTTGCAGAATTTGATTTCTCTTGTTCATGAATTCTCTTTCTTACATCTTCTCATCAGTTACCTATTTTGTTGGTGTTTAAAGTAAAGGTTATTATCTGCAGCTTTTCCAGTCTTTTTGGTATGAAATTGCTTTTTGTTGTTCCAAAAATAAGCTGGGGAAAAACACCAACCCAGGAACATCCTACAGAGCTCTTCCTGTGGCTGACATCAGTATGAAAGCATCAGCATCCCCATGAGGGCAACGGGCATTGTTTTTATAGCATTCCATTTTCATAGTGCCACGTGTAAAATTGGATTTTCATGATCTTAACCTATATTCTAGTGTGGTGAAAGATGATAGGAAATCATCTTAAGGTGGGAGGTATCTATATTCATTTCTTTAATAAAAGATTGAAGATAGTTTCTTCAAAATTGAAAATTGTGATGATGATACTTTTTTGCAAAAGATTGAACTCAGTTCACTAGATTCTGACTTTAATGGGAGGGTAGGGAGACTATGGATAATACACTCCTGGGGTGGGACAGGATCATTCTTTAGTTGCTTTCTCATTCTTGGGTCTTCAGTACCTTATTGTTGGGAAAGCATTCTTTTCCACTGCCAGGTCCCAAATGCAGAGGCTCCATAAAGTATGTCTGGGAGGTTCATACGTTGTGTTTATAGCAAGCATAGCTGGATTAAGACAAAATTGTTGGTTTGGAAAGGGGTCAAAGCCTTAAGTGAACAAATCTAGCTAACAGCAAATGAACTAGTTATAGATAGATAACTTGCATACTTTTTATTTCCTTTGGCTTAAAGGTTGTCCATAATTTTCTATCAAAGACATGAGGCTTCAGTGTTAGTTTTCTTTTCTGTTTCTCCATTCTCACCTCGTTTGTCCCTAATCAGTTTGTAGTAAGCTAGAAAACTGTGGTCTCTACATAAGACAGTTCTTTGTGAAAGTGGTTTATTTTGGCCACTGGAGGAAGAGGGCGTTGAAAAGTCAAGCAGCACCCATTGATTTCTTGCCCCACAGAACACTGTTCTTATCATACAATAGCTGAGAAAGCTACTGGAGGAGCTCAGCTCCAGACAGATGAGCAGAGCCTTGTACAAGAACTCCCACAAGCTGAGACCTTTCATTCTGTTTTATCAGAGTGCATATATGTCCTACTTCAGGAAAAGTAAAACATTCATTTACAAAAGAAAGTCAATCTGTATCCTAAGCATTTTAATAAAAAGTTAAAACAACCTTGCTATTTCTTTTTCTTTCTTTTTTTATTCTCTTTTTTTTTTTTCATTGATTTATTCTGTTTGAGCATATAATCATCTGTTTGGGGGAGGAAAAGCAGAGTTCTTCCCTTCATAGAGGAAGAAACATTTAGGGTGGGTGTAAGAATCTTGAATTTTGTTTTCAGAAAGAAATAAACAAGGCTGGGCTGGTAGAAGAACTTTAGTACTGTTTGGGAACCTTGAAGTGTCTTGTAGACCCAGGGTTGTTGTCATTTCTGCAACAGGAGAGGGATGGTAGATGTGTAAGCAAAATCTTACTTACAAGCTGGCAGGGAAGCATCCATTTTAGCTCTATTTAACTCATTTTATACGACTTGAAGAGAATCAGTTGAATGATACCCTTGTCAAATAAGGGGAAGGACTCCTTGGGCATTTAGTGGACTTTGTCAGAAGCCTTGCTTTTAGAAAACTACAAAAGAGATTCCAAAATAAAATCAGGACAAATAGAATGGGAAATAAAATGAAACAGGTTCTTTACAACTGAGACTTAAACCACTGGAAATGTCCTTTCGTTCCTACTGATATGAAAGGATGACATGGGTTCTATGGGGAAATGGGATTGTTTTGTTTGAGGCAGAGTACAGCATGAAGATCAAAGATGAGCCTAGCACTCAGTGGGTCTCACCTTGGCTACTGCTGGCTGTGACTTGGGACTTCTGTACACAGAAACAAAAAATCCTGACGCATAACAGTTCATGCCAGAGGCTTGAGCGTCATTAGGGGAGAATCACTGGACTCTAGAGAGAAAGTCTTAATTGCTCAGAAGTTGAATTAGGGGAGATTTTGCTGTGAACAAGCTATCTTCTGTGTCATAAAACCAAAAGAAGACTGTGCCTGGTGTGGGAAGGCTGCTTAATTTCAGATCTGCCTCATATACCACGGTCAATCCTTTCTTCAAACTGATTTGTGTCACCAGGAACATTGAAAGCATTATTATGTGTTGTGCTGCGAATACACCAAGCAGCATTAATTTTATTCAAAGAAGTTATGCAAAAAGTTTATGTAATTTATATAGTAACTTTTTTCATTATTGCTGACTTAGATGTGTACTAGTAATCTTGCTAAAGATTAACATTTTAGTGACACAGTGATAAAGAAGACTTCATAAAATGTGTAGCTTGTGGTGACTGCTTTGGAGTATCACGAAGTCCTCCCAGGGCTGCCTATTCTCAAGATACTTCTTTGGAAAAGTAGGGAAGTTTTATGTTAACCTAGATTAGAAATGGCAAACTACTGTTTGAGGGACAAATCTGTCCTGCTGGCTGTGTTTGTATGGCCTCTGGGCTAATAAAGACTTTTACACTTTATGGTTGAAAAAAATTAAGAATGCTATTTTGTGAAACATGAAAATAATGAAATTCAAATTTTGTAATTTTTGTTTTTTGGTGTGTATATAGTTCTGGGGATTAAACTCAGGGGTACTTTACCACTGAGCTGTATCCCTAGCCCTTTTTATTTTTTTTGAGACAGAGTCTTTGTAAACTGGGGAGGCTGACCTGGAATTTGCAATCCTCCCACCTCAGTCTCCTTAGCAGCTGGATTACAGGTGTGCTATACTATACACTGCAAAATTTATAAAGTTTTATTAGAACACAGCCACCATGGTTCCTTTGGCTTTTGTGTGATACAATTGCAGAGTTGAGTATTTGTGACAAAGATATGGCCAGCAAAACTTGAACTATTTCCATTTTTGCTTTTTTTCAGGAAAAAAAAGATTAGCTGGCCTACATAAATCCTGAGTGGTGGTTATAAATGTTATTATGTCAAATGTGCATACTGCAAAATATAGAATTGCATGATGAAAAATTTTGACTTTTAGCTAATATTATAAACTATTATCATAGTTTAAAGGACAATTTAATTTAGAGCAAATCCAGTTTCCATGAGATTTGTCAAGTTGGCACTTTAGCAACAAAAGGTCCTAGGAGTAATTTTGTGAATTCTGTGCCCCCTGGTGGATTGCTTAGGGTTTACTTTTTTTTTTTTTTTTGTACTGAGGATTGAACCCAGAGAATTTTAGCACTGATCTACATTCCTTGTTATTTTTATTTTTTAATTTTGAGGCAGGGGTCTTGCTAAATCGCTGAGGCTGTCCTCGAACTTACATACCCCTGCTTAGCCTCCCGAGTCGTTGGGATTACAGGCTTGTGCCACCGCTCCCGGTTTAAGGTTTACTTTAAAAATTTCAAAATACAAAAATAACAGCATTTTCAAAATACCTAGTAAATTGGGCGCATTATCCCGGGTCAGAGACTAAGGATCATCTGCATCTGGCCTCTAAAGGCATAGGCATGTGTAGCTACTTAAGTGCTCATTTCTATTTACCAAAAATTAGGGTCGGAGGGCGGATCCCTCAAGCCATCTCACCACAAATCCCGGTGACGCACGCCTGTCACTCTTTCCTGGGGCTGGTCTAGTGGGATGGCTGCTTAGAAATCCCACAAATTGGATAATCCAAAGAGGGCGGGGAAAGGAGATACACAGCCAATCAGACTTCGGCCCCATGCCCAGCCAATCGGGTCGGGCCAGTTGGGGCTTAGCCAATCGGGCTTGACGAGGAAGACCTGAGTCAGTGCTTTCGCCTCTAGCTCACAGTTGTGTGTAGCGCTGAGTCGAATTCCCCTGGCTTGGCGGGTCCGGGTCCTATCTTGCATTTTGGCTTGTTCTTGGGGAAACCTTGGAAGTCCAGTCCAAGGAACCATGGGGCGGCAGTGGGGGCCCTCCATGAAGGCGGCCGAGCAGGCGGGCTGCGTGGTGAGCGCCTCCAGGGCCGGACAGCCGGAAGCGGGCTCTTGGAGCTGCAGCGGGGTAATCCTGAGCTGCAACCCGGGCCTGGTGTTGTGCCACGGGGGAATCTTCACCCCCTTCCTGCGGGCTGGTAGCGGGGTCCTGACCGCGGCCGGCACCACCACCCTGCCGGGCGACAGTTGTAGTGACGACCTGCGCCTTCACGTACAATGGGGACCAACGGCCACGAGTCCCGCCGGCCGCGCCGAGCCGGGTCGTCCCGGACTGTGCACGCCGCAATGCTCGGGCCTCGAACCCGGTCTGGCCGCGCGGCCCCGCGGACGACCCCTGCAACCGCCGCGCAGGGCCGAGTTACTGCTGCTGCTAAGCTGCCCAGCCTTTCGGGCCCACTTCGTGCGCCTCTTCGGAGGCGAGGCGGCAGAGCAGTGGCGCTTCGCGAGCGCCGCGCCTGACGATGAGGTGTCAGAGCAATTATTAACATTTTTGACACATTTGTTTTTTCTATCTCAGCCAATAATTGGTGTAAATTGGCAATATCATGTTTCAACATAAACATATTTTCTTATGCTGAACCTTTAGAACTTAAACTACAAACATCATGACATTTCATCCCTAAATACTTCAGCGTGCTTCCAAAGAGCAAGGGCATTCTGCTAGATGAACCACAATGCCATTATCACACTTAAAAAATGTAACACCACCACAATAGCACTTCCTATTATAAAGTCCAAATGTAAAAATACCCCAGTTCTCTTGATAATGTCCTCCAGCTTATTTGGGTACAAGAATCTGCATCCAATCAAGGAGTATGGGTCACATACTGTACTTGGTTGCCTTTAATCTAGAGCAGACTCTTCTGCATTTGTCTTCTATGCATTGAAATTTTTGAAGAACCCATGTGGGTTATTTAAATGTCTTACAATCCAAATTTATTTTAGTCATTGTCTAATGTTTAGACTTAGGTTAAACATTTTTGGTAACAATAGTACAAAGGTTAAAGCCACACAAGATGAGCTTCCAATAAAGGACCATAGGCAGACTCTACCCCTGGTGTGTTTATTTCATTACTACTAATTTGAATGAATTGCTAAGAAAGCACAGTTGTTTGCTATTATCACCAAAAGTATGAAATCTTGCAATTCATTTAGAAGAATTCGGTTTATTAGACTTTGGAGTGGATCCCTCATCCCTTTTACATGTATGACTTATAATGAAAATCTGGAGTGTCTGAGCACTTTGTGATTGAATTCCCCTCCCTTGACCCAGCTACTTCTAGGCAGCTGATAGAATGGCTAGACTGGAAAGAAGGAGTTTCTAAAGCACCTTTGCTTCCAAAAGCAAACATAATTAATGTTTCTTCCAACATTAATAAATTTATTATATCATCATTAAATCCTTGAAGCTCAAAGCAAAAGGAAAATTATCTGGAAAAAAAAAACAAATTTCCCACTCTGTTGCAGAGAGTGGGGATGAAACTACATTGTATACAAGGAAAATTTTTAGTAA
Source organism: Marmota monax (assembly GCF_021218885.2). NCBI lineage: Eukaryota > Metazoa > Chordata > Mammalia > Rodentia > Sciuridae > Marmota > Marmota monax. The sequence continues at coordinate 26,031 of NW_026692296.1, read as the reverse complement.
TTTTGTAATAGTTTAAAAAAATTAAACAAGCCAATATAAAGATATTTCATTATGGGGGGAGAAACTGAGGGATAAAGTATTTGACAGGAAATAAAGAAACTCTAAAAGGTGTCAAAAAGGCAATGCTAGTCTATTTCAGTCCCCCTGTAAATTTATACATGCAAATAAATATTTGTCAGTTTTTAAAAAACAAAGAATCAAGAAGAAATCCTTAATATCTCTTTTTCTAATCTCTTTCAGCCATATATCATCTAGTGCTTGATTCTGATTTGCAAAAAGAAGAATATATTTGAAACACTCATGCCCAATAGGCCACTTATATTAAATAAAGCCATTCTATAAAATGTAAAATAACACACATTTATCTTTTGTCAAATCATCAAGTATGGAGCGACCATAAACATCATCAAATTCATTTGCTTTTTAAGTATTTCAGAACTTATATTTTTATTTCAACAGTGAGCTTGGGATCTTTTATGCTAGGATACTTGGTAAACTTTAAATCTTTATACAAATGCTGGGATAAAGAGGCCAAGTGAAAGGACGTGTTAGAAACTCCAGCTCTTGCTTTTACTGATTGCATTAGCTCTGGCAAGTCCGAGCTTTAATTTCCCTTGTAAAATAAGGGTGATAATATTTATCTTTTATAAATTCAAATCATGAAATACATAACACAGAATAGGTGCTCAGCATCTATTTATAAACTTTTAAAATCATGATCATAGACCTAATTTTATATATAATGGTAGTAATAGTTAGACTTCCTCAAATAGACATATAAAATGCTTCAACATAAACTTTCTTAGATAAAGGTACTCACCCTTGCAAATCTATGGTTAATTTAAACACACATGCAGGCAAATACAAATACACACACAATTATACATATATTAATAAAAGATTAAGTATAACAAAAGTTCTGCAATGATATAAAGAATGAAATTGATTGGGAGAGGGGATATGCCTATCTACTCTGTTTTCCAGAACCATGGCATACCTGTATTTGATAACCATAAAGAAATATATGATAGAAAAGCTGAAAAATGGAAACTCTGCTATGTCCCTATAGCCAAGAATTTTTTTAAAGTATTTTTAAAAAATTATATATATAATATATATGTGTATATATATATCCTACTCACTATTTTAGCATTATATATATATATATATATATATATATATATATATATCCTATTCACTATTTTAGCATACTAAATCCAAGGAGAGAAATTATCTAGAACATGGCAAAGCACATACATAATGCAAAGCAACAAGCAACGAGTGCTAAGAAGGGTCTTCTTAAATTTAGCTCATGTTTTTGTCATTGCTGTGTATCCTCATTTCTAATTCAATGTTTACTTTTACCTGCATCATTCAAATAGTCAGCAGTATAATGTGTTGCTTTCCAATCTTGCTCAATATTTTTCTTTTAAAAAGAAAACATAAAACTTTCTAGCAAAGTAGAAAAAAAATGTTTTTAAGTGTTTTTCCAACAGACCAATGTTTTAATGAATACAAATAGCAGCACCATATAAGTACATGAATCTTATGCAGTGCAAAATATATGTTTTGAAAGAAGGAAAGGGAATGGAATAGAAGGGAAAGTACGGAAGACAAAAAAATCACCAATTTTTAAAAAGAAACTCTCTGTGGGCATTTATCTGAATTCAAGGAATTCCCATACAGTCAACAAACACAATAAAATTAAAATGCAAAGTGTGATTACATAGAAAAATTTAAAAATTGATGCCTTTTTGAATAATTTCTGTTAATTAAGAACTAAACCACCTAGCAGATGAAAAGTTGAATGTAAAGTTGTGAATTTCACTACTTTAGTTGACTTTTGGAAAGAAACTTGCTCAACCTCCTTTATTATTATTACTTTTAAACTCAAATTTGCTGAAGTTACTACTGAATAGAACTACAAATAAATAATTATTATGTGATTTCCAGCAAAAGGAAAATATAAACCAACTTAAAATATTATAAAGTTATCATAACATAAAGCTTCTATATTGTTATGGGAAAAGTCAAATATTTATATGAAATTATTAAATCAAAATAAATATTAATTTATTTATAGCTGAAAAGAAGCAAGCATTTAAGAGCAATTTTTTTTTTCTAAAACAAATGGCAAAATCTTTACCTATAGTCAACACCAATCTAAAGTCTGAGATAAGCTCCTTAGGACTCACAGTCCAAATATTATAGCAATTGTGAGTGATTGTACAAAATATGATTTATTACATTTATGGAATGAAAACACAATAGTGTTTGAATTTTAAAATATAGGATTTGTTGTTTTTTTCTGATATTTACCTTAAAGGTCCTAATCACATTCTAGCTTCTTTATTATTAAGACAAATAGGTTTTGGCTAGAGAAAATTCATATGAATTCAGAAATATAAAAATTTAAAACCATCCTAAAGTAAGTACTTGGGAAGGTTTTTCGTTGTTGTTGTTTGTTTGTTTTTTTAATGCTTTTTCTCCTCTACCCTCTTTTTCAACTTAAATTTTCCAAGAGGGAAAGGTAAAAATGTTTACCTGATCACCTACTATAACCATAAAAATTCACCATCTCATAGCCTTCCTAATGGCATGGGATTTTATTACCCTCCTTGTGGTTCTTTTGTGTCATTCGGATAAAATCCTGTCTGGCCCTGAAGGCTAGAATGTCCTCTCCATTCATGAACAATTCTGTCATTACAGAACCTGGTAAAAATCAAATGAACTGAAGAGAGGTATAAAACTGACCCAAACCCATCAAAATTTTCATGGAAGGAGAATAATCAGATTCCAGGCTATTTTGGGTGGACTTTCATGGGAAATTCCTTTTAACAAAAAGTGATATAAAAATGATATTCACACAGCAAGGATAAGAACAGCAACTAAAGGTTTCAAAAGCCCACCAGGAGAGAAAATTCAACCCACTTATAATAAATCAACTGCTATATATTTTTCTACGTTTGGTACCCCAAAAGAAGATGATATGAATCCATTTTCTGTTCAGATTCTTTTTAATCCTGCAGATGAAAACTACCCTACTGTTTCCAAATGCTATTTCATTCTAATGGTAAAAATAGTTACCAAAAAGATGGGGTTTCACTGTGAATACTTTACCAAGTACACACTATTACAAAGTACAAAATATATATACTTCTTTAAAATAAGTAATTGTAACTTGTTTTCTTTAGCCCGAAATATTATCATGATGCCATTAGTCATATTATCAACATTCTCTCAACAGTAAAACCTCAAATACCAAAAATAACATAAATGAATCCCACCATTACATAGATTTTTTTGCACGTGACATTTCTAAAGCGATATTGTTTTCAAAATGAATACCAGCACACTGAATCTGTTTGGCCAACTACTAACCTGCCTAATTTCAAATTCTTTCTCCTTAAAAGCATGATATAGATTATTCATACTCTCTGCAAAATACAACAAAGAAGCTTTTGACAGTCTAATCAAAATGACTTATAATAATCCTTCTATTTGGGAAGAAGGGAAAATTATGATAAAAGATCTTAAAACAAAGTTCTAACATGAAACGCTATATTCTACTTGTATTAACTGCCCTAAACAGAGACTTTAAAAAGAAATGAAATTATATCATTTGTCCAATATCCCATAACTGTCAAATTATTACTTTATTTTGTATTATTACTTTATTTTGTACCTCACATTTTTCCTGAACATATTAATTTTTAAATATTTACTAAAACTTTTTAACTAACAATTTATTCTCTTGATGGCCTCATTTTATTTATTCTTTTGAAAGAATGAGTCCTGCTAACACTTAAGAAAGATAATTACTTTGACAAATGTAATGTTCATGGAAATTGTACTAAGGGTATTCCTACTTAATGCGTTGAATGTGATACTTGTAAAGCTAGTTCCTTGACATGTGAACCCCTTCTCTGACCTCAATTGATGTAGCTGTTTGTATTTACTCTCTTACACTTGAGTCCTGACTTCACTGACCACCACACTTATCACTGAAAGATCAAGGTGTACTTTTTAGCTTTGCACAATTGTAATAAAAATTAAGACCTATTAATGCAGAAGTAACATCCTTAATAATATTTTAAAAGACTTCCTGATACTCTTTACAATTTCTAAAATTGAGCACTTTTTACTTTTTCATGCTTAACTCAGCTAACTACTTACAGACTTTAACCCATTTTTTAAAATGAAATGATTACGTCACTACTTTTGATTACCCTAAATCATAATTATTAATAGTCAGGTCTTTCTTTACTCTCATAATATACCTTATCATCTTGCTGCAGCTGTTTTTCTAAATTGAAAGAAAATACTGATTATTAATTATAGCATTGCATATCACTCAAATGCACAATTATTCTGACTATATATCATTCTGATGAGGTTAAAGTAGCTAATGGTTTTCAATATGAGTTTAAAGGTAAGCACTCTAAAAGTTACAATGAGAAGAATACTATGAAATTATGATCTTTTAGTAGTTTCCTAAGTTTAAAGCCCAATCTTCCTTATAATTAGTCAATTTCTAACTCAACTTTTATTCCTTTTAAACAGCAAGAGGTGATTGGATAATTTGAAATATGACTTTAAAGTAAGTTCAGCTCCAAAAAGAAAAAAAAAAAAGTGGACATGTTGGACTTACTGCCCATGAACATTAGGTATCTTTCTCTCCCGGTGTGTTAGCAAAGCCACACACATTCTTTCTTGCTACAAATCTGTAAATCTGGAAAGGAATAAAGAACATGAATAGAAAATCTCTTTATAGAATAAAAAAGCCTGGGGTGTTATTAAAGAGAACTGTAAGCCCTATTCTATTCATAGTAATTACAGGATCAGATCAGGTTAATGTGGGGACCTAGGTCAATAAAGTACTGTGGGTTCACTCTTTAATCTCCTTCAGTTCTATAGTCTGCAGTGTTAACTGCTCTGCTTGATTCACCAAATCACTATAGGTAACATGGATGCCATGGGAGTTTTGGGCATAGTGAAAATTTTTATATATTCAGTCAGTCACAAGTTTCAGAAAATGAAAAAAAAGCTAATTTCTCAGAACAATTTGACAAGTTTCTCCTCTTTCAACTCAAATAATAAAGGTCAAATTTCATTTCTAGGTAATGCCATTTTTAGTGGTCTTTTCACAATAAAATCTGTTTCCTTATTAAATTTTTCATCCACCCATCATTCACAGAAGATATTACACAATCTTGATAAACATATCAATGAGGACTAAAATAGATTAGAATTTGGCCTCATGCACCTTGAGATAATCTTTTTATTTTAATTTTCTTGCCATTTTCTCTAAAATAACAAGAAATTTAAAGCTTGATATGTCATGTGGAGAGATAATTTGGGGGGAAAGTATTTTCCAGGTTATAATCTCCCCTAATTTTGTGAAATTGTCAGCAAATAAAGGTTCAAAATTTTTTCTTTGTATTAGCATATCTAAAACTGTAATTTATGGTGGTTATGATCATTATTGTTTTTCCTTTTTATTTTTAAGAGTTTTAGGGGGTAAGTACCAAGAACATCTTACTCTTAGAAAAAATTATGACTTTATGTTAAATGATAGTTCTTTAAACACTCATTGCATTACAGTATAATCCATGTAATGTCTATTCTAAGGCAGGGCACACTAAATTTCTGAAAATGCATCTCCTCATGTGAGTTGAATGTGAACACAACTACAAAAGAAACTTTGGGGTCATTGTTCACCCCAGGTCAACAGTCCTTTAGTAATTTTTTTCCTTTTTCAGGGTTTTGGTAGCTGCTTCAGCTACTGTGTGCTTCTTAAAATATCAGTCACTGGAAAGCGTCTTATATTCATAATCTACACTTGCTTGACTGAAGCAGTAGCCTCAAAGAGCAGAGACCTTGAAAAGTAAAGTGAATATGTGGCCCTATGGACTCCTGCCCCCTAGCTTTTGTACATGTCACACTTCTTTGTCCATCCCTTCAAGGAAGCAGTGCTGATGAACAAAACAGAGATCTACAAATGAGTGAGAAATTGCCAAAATACTCCAGGAGGGTACTAAAGCACAGTTATCACAGAATACTCTCCTCTGGGTCCTGCTCATTTATATTTTCACAACTTAATCACTTTGCTTTTGTATAGAGTGCTGGGTAACTGTGTGTAGTGTGTGTATTTAATTTTTTCTGACACCAATATTAAAACAGATACACCACTTAACATCTGAGTGCTAGGATGAAGCCCCTTGAACATAAGAACTGTGTCCCCTGTTTTCCCAGAAAGTTATGTGGACTTACTACTTTAAATTGTAAAAATTTTACACTGGATTTTCCCAAAAAATTTGAACAGGTATTTATTTTTATGAACTTTAAACATTTACCATTCAATATGAATAGTTTATCTAAGCATAAAACAGTATATTGAAAGTACAAATGACCTTTTTTTCTTATTAAAGTTATATTTAAGAAAAAATTGGCAGAACTGACCATTTGATATCATTAAGGACAAGTTTGTATTTTAAAACAGAGGTCATCCCATGAAAGATTTTTTAAGATGGATTAAAAAAAGAACAAACCTACCAAATTTGTTAGTACTTGAATGATGTGAACTCTGGTAAGCGCCAGCATGCAATATGGCAAAAACGAATCAATCAGTTCAGCTTAGTTCAGCCTCTGCAACTGGCCATCTGGCACAAAATCAACCAAATGTATCCCTGCATATTCATCTTCATTTTCACAAATACTCAAGAGAATGTCATTCTAGGGCAAAATAAAATTAAATCACCATAATTTTTAAGACATCTTTCCTTTCATGCCCTCTTGGGAATACTGTGTTTATAGCAGAAAACTTATTACTATAAGGTTGCTGTATAATTCTTGTTTACATGTATTATTTTTCTTTTCTAGGGGTGAGAGATAAAACATTTAATTATAAAACATTTACTTTTTCAAAGAACACTATTTTAGAAGAGGGAAACTTCTATGACTAGGTCGATGTACCTTTAGTTGAGTCAATAATAGATCAAGAGAGTTTAGCCACATTGTAGAACTTAATAATTTCAAAATTGCACCAATCATGAATGAAATTGGCCTAAGATGTAATTAGTAATTGTTCAACATAATCAAAAGAATACAATACTAGTTCACATTCCAGTTCCTATTTGCATGAAATCAAAAACTAAAATTTTCATCCGATCAAATGCAAGTTTTATATAGTAATCATATCGTTATATAAAATTAGTCAGCCAAATGCTTTACCTAGGCATGAAAGAATAGGACTAGATGCTTCTGCATCATTTCTGTGATAATTTTGAAATTAGATCAAATGTTTATTTCTTAGGCAGAAGCTAAAGAACAATGTGTACTGAGACTCCTTGGGTCATTTTGAATTGAAATGAGTAGTTTTATATTCTATTTTTAAGTAGAATACTGAGGAAAGGACTGGATCAAGTTTAATGGTGATTTCATCCATTTATTTTTGTCCTAGAACTGTCTCAATATATTTTTGCTTTAATTCTTTAAATAAAGTAAATGAATATTAATTAGGATACATCAAAACATACTATATAAAAACACTGATTTAGGCAACCTCTTTGCTTTCCAAATTACATTTATAACAGACTTATACAAAACTCTTAATTTAAAAAGTCATATTTAAATTCTACTCATTATAATGTTGCTCATTAAAAGGAACTTTGCTGTTAGTTTTTAATTTTAAAAGGATGGCTGATTAAAACGTGGATTTTTTCTTATTATATTAATCTTTACCAAAAAAAGTAAAATTGCAAATAATTCATTCTGTATTTGAGAAAAGAAGGTTATTAGTAAATAATTCCTAAGCCTAATATGTTGCTATAAAATGTTTTTTCAGAGTAATATACTCATCAATGTCAATTAATTATGGTACTTTTTTATTTCATTTTTATCCCACAACCTTTTCTGTTTTAAAGGTGCATTGTACCTTTGGCAATGTTTCTTGAAACAGTTTCAGAGCAGAGCTTGCCAACGCTTTAAGATTCTTTCTTTAGATCTGTTTGCCTTTTTGCCTGTGTGGCCTTCCAGTAACGTTACAGTTTGCTGTTTTGTAACTTGACTCACAATTTGAAAGCTGGCTTTTGTTATTAAAACACACAGTCAAAGGAGAAGTCTCCAAGCAAAATGCTCCCATCAGATTGAATGGACCAAAAATAGAAACCAGAGTCAGTATTAAAAATGTGGATCAGGGTGTGGTGGCCCACACCTATAATCCCAAATGGCTTGGGAGGCTGAGGCAGGAGGATCTCAAGTTCAAAGCCAGCCTTAGGAAAAGCAAGGCGCTAAGCAAGTTGGTGAGACTTTGTCTCTAAATAAAATGCAAAAATAGGGCTGGGGATGTGGCTCAATGGGTTCAATCTCTGTTACCAAAAAAAAAAAAAAAAGATTCAGTTTTCTTGTGGCTTATCTTTCTGTTACCTGGTTAATTTAGAATTGTAGCCAAGTACATGTAAATATAAAATTAAAAGCAAGTTGGCTATAAAATTTTATTTATCTACTATACCCCTATGCATGAAGTCTTTTTAAGGCTTAGAACTTTGAGGTCATAAACCTTGCAGATTTTAATTTCTGAACATTAATATATTATCCTACAAAAATTTGGAAATAAATTTTTATTTGTTATTTTAGTTATACATGACATGGCAGTAGAATGTATTTGGAAATACATACTTGGACTATAACTTCCCATTTTTGTGGTTGTACATGATATGGTGTTACAATGGTTGTGTATGCATACATGAACATGGGAATGTTAATACTGTCTTTCCAAGTCCCATCCCTCTTTCTTTCCCGTCATACTCCCCTGGTCCAATTGGGTGAACCTCCAAACCCTGCCCCCTATTGTGAGTCAGCATCGCAAATCAGAGAGAACATTAGGCCTTTGGATTTGGGGGATTGGAAATTTAGTTAATATTGATGAATAGCTTGTATTTATGTATTTCTTTCAAACAACTTCCACAGACCTTCTCTCAGTTGGTCCTCACAATGGATTGCAAAAGAGTAAAAGATTTTTTCCTCTTATTTAATAGCAAAGAGAGTCAAAGAAATTGAACAGTTTGCTCAGTTCTAGTTAGTGGGGAAGATAGATGTACAATAGACATATCTAGTCTCTTGGAATTTCCACTGTACCATAATCCTGATTGCGTCTACAAAGCCAACATTGGAAAAGAGTTTATGGAACTTTATTGCCCGAGGTTATCCATCCCTTCCTCTAGAGAGCTCTGAGCTAGCTGTAGAATGGATGAGCTGACACCACCCAGACTTGTCCTTTTATCTGAGGACCACCACAACAACTTCCTGTCTTTCTAAACCAAAGTTTTTTGAAATAGTTTAGAAGAACTACCTCCTTTCAATGGCATAGTCACTCCCTTTTATGGTTTACATATGAATTGTCCTCCAAAAGCTCATGCAAGAAAATTAGAGGTGAAATGATTGGGTTGTGGGAGATTTAACCTAATTTAATCCCCTAGTAGGGATTACTTGGATGGTAACCACAGACAAGTAGTGTGTGGCTGGAGGAGGTGGGTCATTGGGGCATCTTTTGGGTATATATATTTTGTCCTTGGTGAGAGGCGAAATTTCTCTCTGCTTCCTGGTGACCATGTCCTGACTCACTTTCTTCCATCACAATCTTCCATTGTGATATGTGTCTCACTTCAGGAAGAGCAATAGAATCAGCTGTCTAGAGACTGAGATCTTGGAAACCATAAGTCCCCAAATAAACCTTTCCTCCTCTATTGTTTTGTGTCGAATCCTTTGGTTTCAGCAATGAAATATCTGACTAAAACCCTCCCCACACCTACAGAGGTAGCAGTCTACCACCCAGATCTGTTACAGCCATTCCCTCCACTGTGTTCTCTAAGTACTATAAAATACCTTCCTAGGACAGGGTGTGGCTTCCCCACCAAGACCGAGTGCTTCAGGGTAAGGACCCGTGGATTAACTTTTGTGTTCCTATCACCCAGCATAGAGTATCTAGCACATTATATACTTAAGTAAATATTTGTTGAATGAAGGGATGAACAACAACAAAAAAAAAACACAATGAGATGGGAAAAAGCATGATTTTAAGGAAGAACTTTTCCTTGACAGATCATATTTCTTAACAAACTGTTTAAGGTAAAATGTGAGATAGGCAAGGCTCAGAGAAGAACAGCAAGGTCACAGGGCAGCTAAATTGTTGTGCATGAGGCAAAAAGGAATTTGCCTTTATAAGAGATGGAGAAAGGACACATAGATCAAAGAACACAGAAAAGGAAGTGAAATCATCACTGAAATGGATCATGGAACTGGTGATAACCAAGTTCCATGGGAAACTGCTTGCATTGCTGAAACATAAAGTTCCTCCTTCTATCCCGCCATAACCTCCAGTCCCTTGTTTCAGTAGTTTCCCACTCTTATGATTATTACATGTAAGCTTTAGCTATGGATTGTAGATGTGGTATGTGTGCACCAAAGCTTCATGTGTTGAAACTAAATCCCCATTATGAGGCATTAACAGAGTAGAAACAATCCATCTATCAGGTTTAGAGGTAGGGCCTTTGAGATATGATTAGAATTCGTCATTAGGTTGAAGTCTTCCCCTCTGTGATTGAATCCTGGTGGCTTTATAGGAAGAGGGAGGAAGACCAGAAGAGGCACATATGAATATGCCCACCCCATGTGTCTTGAAGCCCTGCATCACTTTAGGACTCTGTCAGCAGGAAGGCCCACACCAGATGGGGCCCTTCAACCTTGCACCTCTAAAACCACCAGCCAAAATAGACCCCCTTGCTTTATTACTCACCCAGTCTGTGGTATTGTGTTGTTGGCAACAGAAAATGGATGAATCCAGGCTCTTTGAAAATTGTGAAAAGATCTGAGTTTCATATCTGGGCTCACTTGATGCAGAAATGTGATAATAGTCATAAGAGCTGAGGATAAAGTATTCATGAGAAGAAAAACCTACTAGAAACTTGACAAAATTTCCAGGTCAGATCTAAATTTCTACAGACAGAAAAGTGGGCTCAAGCCAATCTTGTATAGATGTTAACGAGATAAGAAACCCTGCTGACATAGAATTCACCATAAATAGATGATTGAAGCCAGAATCTATGAGGATAAAAAAAAATAGAAATTTAATTGATTATTTATACTCATTCATTCAGTAAAATTCTGATAGGGATCAGGATATGTTATCACAAAATATGGTACCTAGACATTTGAGAAGACAGAAGTACAAAGTTCTCTGTTATCTTCCCCTTCCCGTTTCTCCCCTAAAGAAGTCCATAAAAGATTTCTCTGACCTTCCTCTAAAGTAGTTCATAAAACCTTGGTTTCAGAGGTGCCTATCATGTACCCAAGGGAAACCAATATGCTTATCTCTGAAGACACAGAGAAGTGTCTGAATAAACAGCCTTTTCTAAACTTTCCCTGACTTATTACCATTAGATCATAATTCTGCACAACTGTCTATAAAAATAATTTTTTCTCTGTCTCTTTAGGTCTGTTTCTGAAGGTTTCTAAGTCACATAAAACGTATTAAATAAATGTATATGCTTTTCTTTCATTAACATCTCTTTTATTATTGGTCTCTCAGTTGTGAACTTCATAGTGGGTGAGAGATCTTTTCTCCCCCACAATTTTACTAAACATCAGTGTGTTTCAGTCACCAGGAATAGAAATGTAAAACAGACATGGCTCATCTCTCATAAAACTTGCAGTATAGGGGAAATGTAGATGAGCTCTAACTGATGCTACCTAGGTCATGGTGTAGGATGCTATTGGAGTACACAGGAGTGACAACTAAATGTCACTCAAATTATTAGGAAAGACTTTGTAAATTATGTCTTAGGATGAAAACAAAGAGCTCAAGTTGAAGATTCGTAAGAATATTTCAGACAGAGGAAACAGCATATGGGAAGTCCCAGAAATGAGAGGGAGCCTGGCATGTTGAGGATTTGGAAGTAGGGCTAGAAGGCAGAGATTGGGGTAGGATTCAGGGGACAAATCATGAAACATTTGTAAGACATGTTAACAGCTTGTTCTGTATTCTGAAGATAATGTAGAGTCACTGAAAAGTTTTAAGTTGAGTGTTTCATAGATTGAGGGTTGAGAAATAACTAGTCTGGCTTCAAGGTAGAGATAGGATTAGAGTGAGATAATTTCTCTGAATATAGAGGAATCATTTGGATTAATTAGTAACTCAAGTGAGAAAGATGCAAAGAGGAGGAAAGATTTTGTGTGCATTGGGAGAATTTGGATAATTTGAGGGATATTTAGAGACAATATCCACAGCATTTGGATAATCAACTAATTTTGTATATGGGAATGGAGGAAGAAATGTCCAGAATTAGACATAAAGATGGCAATTGGAGCCTGCCCCTCCCTGCAACACATCATAGGAAAAAAAAAAGCACAACTGGAAAGGAGGATGACAGATTTTTGAAACACATCATATTTGATGTTTATTTGAGAAACTCAAGTGACATTCTCCTGAAGATACAGGTTGAAAGTCCTTAACCCAAAAATTCAAAATCAGAAATGACCTGATATCCACAACATTTTGTACACCAACCACCACTACATGTGCAAAATTCCACACTAAGAAACTTTGTTTCATGTGAAAAAGCCTTAAAATATTGTATAGAAGTAGCATCAGATTACATGTTTAAGGTATATATGAAACATAAGTGAATTTTGTACTTAGATTTGGGTTCCATTCCCCAAGATATCTCATATTAAGTACATAAAAATATTTTGAAATCTGAAACACTTCTCATTACAAGCACTTTGGATGAAGGATTCTCACCCTGGTAAATACTGACAAATCTGGATCCACAATTCAAATATCACAATATCCTATTTTTATATGGCTAGAATATCATAAATCAATCACCTGAGCTTAACCTGGAATAGGTTTGCAAAAGTTTAACATCAAATTCAAAGTTATCCAAGCTCAAAAGAGAAATCTGCGATACAGATTTGAGAGTTACAATCAGAGATGGTAACTTCACGGACAACAGAGAAAATGAGGTCATTCAAGAAATGAGTAGGAAACAGGGCCTTGGACTCAGTTGCAGAAAAAAAAAAAAAAAAACAATCCTTAAGGGGAAAACAAGATAAAGCAGATGAAATACCAGTCTGAGATGAGGAATGCAAAGGGGTAACAGGAAAATCAGGAGAGAGAATTGATTGGGGAGACAAAGGAAAAGTTTTTCTTTTTTTTTTTTTTGTAGTTTTCTCTTTTTTTTCCCTTTAATTATTATTGTTGGTTGTTCAAAACATTACATAGTTCTTGACATATCATATTTCACACTTTGATTCAAGTGGGTTATGAACTCCCATTTTGACCCTGTATACAGATTGCAGCATCACATCAGTTACACATCCACTGTTTTACATATTGCTATACTAGTGTCTGTTGTATATTCTGCTGCCTTTCCTATCCTCTACTATCCCCCATCCCCTCCCCTCCCATCTTCTCTCTCTACCCCATCTACTGTAATTCATTTCTCCCCCTTGTATCATTTTTCCCTTTCCCCTCACTTCCTCTTGTATGTAATTTTGTATAACCATGAGGGTCTCCTTCCATTTCCATGCAATTTCCCTTCTCTTTCCTTTTCCCTCCCACCTCTCACCCCTGTTTAATGTTAATCTTCTTCTCATGCTCTTCCTCCCAACTCTGTTCTTAGTTACTCTCCTTATATCAAAGAAAACATTTGGCATTTGTTTTTTAGGGATTGGCTAGCTTCACTTAGCATAATCTGTTCTAATGCCATCCATTTCCCTGCAAATTCTATGATTTTGTCATTTTTTAATGCAGAGTAATACTCCATTGTGTATAAATGCCACATTTTTTTTTATCCATTCATCTATTGAAGGGCATCTAGGTTGGTTCCACAGTCTTGCTATTGTGAATTGTGCTGCTATGAATGTCAATGTAGCAGTGTCCCTGTAGCATGCTCTTTTTAGGTCTTTAGGGAATAGACCGAGAAGGGGAATAGCTGGGTCAAATGGTGGTTCCATTCCCAGCTTTCCAAGAAATCTCCATACTGCTGTCCAAATTGGCCACACCAATTTGCAGACCCACCAGCAATGTACAAGTGTACCCTTTTCCCCACATCCTCGCCAGCACTTGTTGTTTGACTTCATAATGGCTGCCAATCTTACTGGAGTGAGATGGTATCTTAGGGTGGTTTTGATTTGCATTTCTCTGACTGCTAGAGATGGTGAGCATTTTTTCATGTACTTATTGATTGATTGTATGTCCTCCTCTGAGAAGTGTCTGTTCAGGTCCTTGGCCCATTTGTTGATTGGGTTATTTGTTTTCTTATTGTTTAATTTTTTGAGTTCTTTGTATACTCTGGATATTAGGGCTCTATCTGAAGTGTGAGGAGTAAAGATTTGTTCCCAGGATGTAGGCTCCCTATTTACCTCTCTTATTGTTTCTTTTGCTGAGAAAAAACTTTTTAGTTTGAGTAAGTCCCATTTGTTGATTCTAGTTATTAACTCTTGTGCTATGGGTGTCCTATTGAGGAATTTGGAGCCCGACCCCACAGTATGTAGATCGTAGCCAACTTTTTCTTGTATCAGATACTTATATTTGGGTTCCATTCCCCAAGATATCTCATATTAAGTACATAAAAATATTTTGAAATCTGAAACACTTCTCATTACAAGCACTTTGGATGAAGGATTCTCACCCTGGTAAATACTGACAAATCTGGACCCACAATTCAAATATCACAATATCCTATTTTTTATATGGCTAGAATATCATAAATCAATCACCTGAGCTTAACCTGGAATAGGTTTGCAAAAGTTTAACATCAAATTCAAAGTTATCCATCAAATTCAAAGTTATCTACTTCCTGGTGTTTATGATCATCCTGGGGGTGTTTCATATCTGGGCTGCACATCAGTGAACCTCATGGGACAAGGACATGGGGATGGAGAATGAGGTGGATGGCAATGACTCTGCCTTGATCATCACCATGAACTCCAAAAGGAGGTAGGAGCAGACATGGCCCCAGGCTGCAGAGTACTGTAGGCCAGGCTCCTCCATGTCCATGTGCCTCCACCTTATAACCACACAACTTGGTGAGCTAGGATCACCAAATACAAGGGGGTAATCTGAGGCTCAGTGAGGCCTTACTGAAGTTCATACAACCTAGTAAGTGGAAGTGCAGAGATGAGCTGGCTTCAGGCTGGTGCTCCTCCCACTCTATGCAGTGACAGTGCTCCAAGGAGGGAACTGAGCAGCCCCATCCAGGAGCTCTCTGCATGCTTGGACTCCATGAAGAGGCCACTTCCAGCGAGGCCTAGGCCACTGTCCCTGGACAGTCCCCCTCATAGGTAGACATCTCCCTTCTCCTGCTGCTCCTGGATGGTGGACACAGGGTGACTTGGCCATGACCTGGACTCGCTCCTCCATCTCTTTGCAGATCTACCAGGACCAGCACAGTGGTAAGGAGGAGGAGGAGGAGGAAGAGGAAGAGCAGTGTGAGGCTGGAGAGGAGGAGGAGGAAGACATCACTATTGACCAGTTGGAGAGTTGTGAGGAGAAGGAGGGTGGCCCTGGGGACAGCCAGAATTTCAACCAGCATCAGCAGCTGGAGTGGGAATGCTCCACACTCAGCTACTAAGTGCAATCTGGACTCGTGCATCCCCACCTCAGAATGTTTGCTACCCATCTCCCAGCCAGTGGGTCCTCCATGTACAAAATCTCTTCAGCCAGCAGGTCTGAAGAACCCCATTGCTGATTATCCTCCCATGCCCAGTGTGTGAGACTGTAGGCTCCCACCATCTGCCCACCCCTGCTGGATCTCTTTTTCCCAAAAGCCAGAAGCTGACTCTTCCTCCCTGCCACATCCTGCCAGCTCAGGAGCTGCAGCACTCCAGGCTCCTGCCATCCAATGAGTTGCCCACCTCTTGCACCTCCAGAAAAGTTGCAGTGACTAGACTAGCTGACAAAGAGTAAAACTTGGTAAACATTTTTTATTTTTCTTTTTGAAGGTCTTTATTTATTTTTTCCAAACTAGTGCTTTTACAAGTGGGAGAATGGGGTTAATATGTAGATGATCAACTGACTTTTTAATGCTTTGTAAATACATTGTAATTCTCTGTGTCCTTTGTGCAGGTGTACTCAGGACTAGGATGCCAAGTGCAGTGACTCTGCTTCTGTTCCCTCTCCCTCGGGAAACTAGGAGGGGAGGCCTACTCACTCTGGTCTAGGCATGAGGCTATGTTAGATTTGGTGTGCTGTTTGGGACCAGAGTAGTGGTTTGTGTTTGAAGTCTGGAAATGGGTCTTCGTCTTTGGGGTTCTGCACACTTCTAGTGTCATGTCTGGGATGGGAGCTGTGGGGTCCCTGGCTTCTCATGCACTCCTCTCAGGACCAGAAGTTTCCTTTTCTGTCACCCAGGCTTTGTGTTCCTGTACTGAGGCTTCATAAATGTCCATTTTCCTGCTGGTGAAGTTCTCTACAGTTCATTGAAATTGAAAGCTGTGGTGCAGATCCCTTGACCACTTGGTTTTGGAGATAGCAGTGGTTTCCTAAGGGATCTGCACTCATAATGGAGGAAGGCAGAGTGCTATAATGTTCCAAAACAGTCTGCATCTACCCCACCCCAGCCCCTGTGGGTTGCTCCTGCAGAATGCCCCTGCATTGGGGTCCTATGCTCACTCCAGTAGCCAGGAGTCCTGCTGCTCTGATCCATGGGAAGGTCAAGGAGCAAAAGAATTTGGGGCTAGAGCCACAAAGAACTTTGCTCTTCATGTACATGTCAGATGCTAGACTGTGAAGCTGGGGGTCATCCTGCACACTGCCCCTGTGTCATCACTGCCAGTCTTAAGGATGGCTGTGCTGTTGTGTGGCTGCCCATCCACATGCAGTCTGTGTAGATGCCTTCTAGACAGTGGTAGAAGCTAACAGAGAGGGATGTCCTCATATGGTTTGTAGTGCCTTGGTGTTCCTGCCAAAATGCATGTATTGATGCTAGGTGGGAAAGTGTGTACACTACAGGAAAGTTCTGGTTCTAACTCCAGCTGGAGTGATGCCTGTTTACTGCCTTCTTTAAACTTTGTTTTCCCTTGATTCATTTTTGAGCCAAGAACATAAGACCATAGAAAGGCTTTAATTTATTTCTACTTGCCTTTCTGCCTTGTGACAAAAGACTGCAGACTCAACCCACATCAGTGATATTTAACTTGCAACATGAAATGATTGAAAACAAATAGAAGCTGTTCTCTCTCGGCAACAGACCATACACCCAGAAATCGCTGAGGTTGTGCAAGGTCTATAGCCCATGCCTTGAAGCGTAATACATAGACATGTGTGTGGTTTTTCCTATTATAAAGGAGGCAGGTGGCCTGATTAAATTCAGCATTTATTTGGGAACAAAAGTGTCATCTCTGGCTACCGCAGATGAGACAGGTGATCTGGTGACACAACAGCTATTGAAAATGCAGAGAGCTGGCATCTGGAATTCCTTTATTTTTTTTTAAATTTCTTATTGTTGGTTGTTCAAAACATTACAAATTTCTTGACATATCATATTCCACACTTTGATTCAAGTGGGTTATGAACTCCCACCTTCACCCCATACACAGATTGCAGAATCACATCAGTTACACATCCATTGATTTACATATTGCCATACTAGTGTCTGTTGTGCTCCGCTGCCTTTCCCATCCTCCACCATCCCCCCCCCCACCTCTCCCCTCCCCTCCCCTCCCCTCCTCTCTCTCTACCCCCTCCACTGTATAACCCTGAGGGTCTCCTTCCATTTCCATGTAATTTCCCTTCTCTCTCCCTTTCCCTCCCACCTCTCATCCCTGTTAAATGTTAATCTTCTTCTCCTGTTCTTCATCCCTACTCTGATCTTAGTTACTCTCCTTATATCAAAGAAGACATTTGGCATTTGTTTTTTAGGGATTGGCTAGCTTCACTTAGCATAATCTGCTCTAATGCCATCCATTTCCCTGCAAATTCTATGATTTTGTCATTTTTTTAATGCAGAGTAATACTCCATTGTGTATAAATGCCACATTTTTTTATCCATTCATCTATTGAAGGGCATCTAGGTTGGTTCCACAGTCTTGCTATTGTGAATTGTGCTGCTATGAACATCGATGTAGCAGTGTCCCTGTAGCATGCTCTTTTTAGGTCTTTAGGGAATAGACCAAGAAGGGGAATAGCTGGGTCAAATGGTGGCTCCATTCCCAGCTTTCCAAGAAATCTCCATACTGCTTTCCAAATTGGCTGCACCAATCTGCAGTCCCACCAGCAATGTACAAGTGTACCCTTTTCCCCACATCCTCACCAGCACTTGTTGTTGTTTGACTTCATAATGGCTGCCAATCTTACTGGAGTGAGATGGTATCTTAGGGTGGTTTTGATTTGCATTTCTCTGACAGCTAGAGATGGTGAGCATTTTTTCATGTACTTGTTGATTGATTGTATGTCCTCCTCTGAGAAGTGTCTGTTCAGGTCCTTGGCCCATTTGTTGATTGGGTTGTTTGTTCTCTTATTGTCTAATTTTTGGAGTTCTTTGTATACTCTGGATATTAGGGCTCTATCTGAAGTGTGAGGAGTAAAGATTTGTTCCCAGGGTGTAGGCTCCCTATTTACCTCTCTTATTGTTTCTTTTGCTGAGAAAAAACTTTTTAGTTTGAGTAAGTCCCATTTGTTGATTCTAGTTATTAACTTTTGTGCTATGGGTGTCCTATTGAGGAATTTGGAGCCAGACCCCACCGACTGTAGATCGTAGCCAACTTTTTCTTCTATCAGACGGCGCGTCTCTGATTTGGTATCAAGCTCCTTGATCCATTTTGAATTCACTTTTGTGCATGGCGAGAGAAAGGGATTCAGTTTCATTTTGTTGCATATGGATTTCCAGTTTTCCCAGCACCATTTGTTGAAGATGCTATCCTTCCTCCATTGCATGCTTTTAGCCCCTTTATCAAATATAAGATAGTTGTAGTTTTGTGGATTGGTTTCTGTGTCCTCTATTCTGTACCATTGGTCCACCCGCCTGTTTTGGTACCAGTACCATGCTGTTTTTGTTACTATTGCTCTGTAGTATAGTTTGAAGTCTGGTATCGCTATACCGCCTGATTCACACTTCCTGCTTAGCATTGTTTTTGCTATTCTGGGTCTTTTATTTTTCCATATGAATTTCATGATTGCTTTCTCTATTTCTACAAGAAATGCCGTTGGGATTTTGATTGGCATTGCATTAAACCTATAGAGAACTTTTGGTAATATCGCCATTTTGATGATGTTAGTTCTGCCTATCCATGAACAAGGTATATTTTTCCATCTTCTAAGATCTTCTTCTATTTCTCTCTTTAGGGTTCTGTAGTTTTCATTGTATAAGTCTTTCACCTCTTTTGTTAGGTTGATTCCCAAGTATTTTATTTTTTTTTTGAAGATATTGTGAATGGAGTGGTTGTCCTCATTTCCATTTCAGAGGATTTGTCGCTGATATACAGGAATGCCTTTGATTTATGCGTGTTGATTTTAAATCCTGCCACTTTGCTGAATTCATTTATTAGCTCTAATAGTTTCTTTGTAGACCCTTTTGGGTCTGCTAGGTATACAATCATGTCATCTGCTCTGCCCCTACTCCAATTGGGGTGACGAGTGTACCACGCCGGCAGGCCACCGGGCCTGATCCACCGGTCGGTTGCAGGTCTGCCTACCCTGCAGGCGCGGGCGGCGGCTCTGCTCTGCGCCCCCTCCAATTGGTGTGACTTGTCTACCACACCCGCGGACCGCTGGGCCTGTTCCGGGCGCGGGCGAAGGCTCTGTTCTGCTCCTACTCCAATTGGGGTGACGTGCCTACCACCCCGGCCGGCGGCTGGGCCTGTTCCACCTGTCAGTCGCAGGTCTGCCTACCTTGCGGGCACGGGCGGCGGCTCTGCTCTGCCCCTACTCCAAATGGGGTGACATGTCTGTCGCACCGGCAGGCCACTGGGCCTGTCCCGCTGGTCGGTCGCAGGTCTGCCCACCTTTCGGGCACGGGTGGCGGCTCTGCTCTGCCCCTACTCCAATTGGGGTGTCGTGACTACCACGCCGGCAGGTCGCTGGGCCCGTTCCTGGCACGGGCGGCGACTCTGCTCTGACCCTACTCCAATTGGGGTGACGTGTGTACCACACTGGCAGGCCGCTGGGCCTGATCCGCCGGTCTGTCGCAGGTCTGCCTACCTTGAAGGTGCGGGCGGCGGCTCTGCCCTGCCCCTCCTACCACGCCCGCGGAACACTGGGCCTAATCTGCAGGTTGGTCGCAGGTCTGCCCACCCTGCGGGCACGGGTGGCGGTTCCACTCCACCCCCACTCCAATTGGGGTCACGTGACCACCACACCGGCGGGGCCTGATCCGGGCACGGGCGAAGGCTCTGCTCTGCCCCTACTCCAGTTGGGGTGACGTGTGTACCACGCTGGCAGGCCGCTGGGCCTGACCCGCCAGTCTGTCGCAGGTCTGCTTACCTTGCAGGCGTGGGAGGCGGCTCTGCCCTGCCCCTCCTACCACGCCCGTGTACCACTGGGTCGCAGGTCTGCCCACCTTGCGGGCGCGGGTGGCAGCTCCACTCCGCCCCCTCTCCAATTGGGGTCACGCGACCACCACGCCGGCGAGCCGCTGGGCCTGCTCCGGGCGGCGGCCCAGCCCCTCCCCTCTGGCTTGACGACAAAGCGAGAGAGACTCGGGTGTCTGTGACTCACCCTCCCTACCAGGAGACCAACTGTTTCTGTCGCCGCTGGTATTGATGAAGTTCTCTCCTCCGCCGCTTTCTGATGACATCAGATCTGCCATGTTGGTATCCTATGCAAATGGCAGCATTTCGTTCCCTTTGCCGAGTAACCAAAGCAACGGGTGAGTCCTGACTGGCCCTCACAGGCCCCGTCTCAGTCCTGTTGCCGCTGCCCACGAAGGCTCGGTTGGTATTTACCTCCACAGTACTCAGCAGGACCCGGACCGAGAAGCAGTTTCCGCGGGCTCCTTAGCCCTGGGCCAGAGCAGTTCCAGGAGCCGGAACTCGGCCGCTCCGTGCTCAGTGTATGCTCTGATAAGAGCAGGCTCCAAGAAGCAGTTTCCGTGGGTTATTTAGCACTGAGCCTGAGTAATCTGTCTGCAAGCCGAAGGCGAATGGCAGCCTGAAATTACCTGCTCTATGGCTGAATGTCAGTCGAAAGAAAACAGGGATGGTGACGTCAGCTCTCCAAGATGGTGGCCGCTGGCCTCCTCTGTGGTCTGACCGGTGTGGAGAACCGAATTGGACTGCTTCCTTCCCCTGTCTAGAACCCAGAATTCAGCACTGAGTACGGTGATTGCACGGCTGGCAGAAACTGCAGCGCTGTAACCCTGCGTCGCTATCTCCTCGTTTCTCAGAGCGCGCTGCAGACTCTAGCCGCGGGGCGATTTGCTGAATAAGCAGTGTTACCCTCCGTGCGACAAATCTCTCGCGTTTGAGTCCCCGTAGCCGATCCTCGTGCGATGGAATTCCTTCCTCCAGGTTCCAGAACACCCCACTATTGCTGGAAATTCCTAACAAGATAGCCTTTAGCCGTCCTGACTCGTCCTACTCCCACACAGTGACGCGGCACACGGGGGCAATGCACTCCCCTCACCGCCATCTTCCTGTCCCTCCAGAATTTTTTTTAATAATGAATTTGGTATTAGGTGATGTTAAATTATTTTGTTTGATGCAATAAAGGCACTATGGTTACAATTGCTCTATCTATTACAGATTCATTTCCAAGTGCCTATTTGGTGAAATATAATATCTAGAAATTGCTTTAAAATATTACAGAAAAAAAGGAGAGGCAACAAAATAAATACAACAAAATTGGCTATTTCACTGTTCATGATTTGTTGAAGCTGGGTGATGGGTACGTAGTTTTCTGTTTGGGGATTTGGGCGGTTTTGTTTTGCTTTGGGTTTTTGTTTTTGTTTCTTTGTGGCAGTACTAGTAATTGAACTCATGCTATACAAGAGCTCTATCACTGAACCACACCCTCACTAAAGCTTTATAGTTCTCAATTCTCTTCCTTATTTGTATGTATGATGAATAGTTGCACAGTAAAAAAAAAAAAAAAAAAATCTTTTTTTAACAAGACACATATAACCACAAAAAGTACTTTTTAAATTATGGAATATGAATAGGGTAAAATATAAAGCAACCATTAAAAAAATCCTATATAATTTTACTAAATAAAATGTTCATGACATAATAAATGGGAAAAATAATAATTAAACTTCCATTCTCCAATTGAACATGTAAAACTTTGAAGTCATCAATCATCTCCATCTTCAAACCAAGAAAAAAGCTGAACAAATTAAAAATGAACAACTCTGTTTAACTCCACCAGAGAACTAAGTCACATGGCAAACCACCATCTGAAAAACTGAAAAATCAGGCAAATTCAGAGAATCATGGCTTATCAGGAATAGAAGCCTCTAGATTCTATAAGAATACTTAATGGTAACTGACAAAATCCTAGAGGCTAAATGTGAACATGCTTGATCTTAGGGAGGCTCTACATTAATAGATCTCTAACATTTTCGTCAATTTTATTTCCAAAAGCTCCACCAAATTCTCACAGTGAAGATCAGAGAAAAATCCTCTCACATTCTGTACATGAGCAAGGAGAAACTAACCATTTTGAAATATGTCTATGTTCTATTTGACACAGGTTTGTCCTGAAGAGAAATTCCTTTACCGGAGCCTTATCTGACCTAAGGGAAGACCAATTACACAATTAGAGCCCCTCTAGCTTGCTTATCTCAAATAAGGGAAAGAAAGAAAAATAACACTAAGAAATTCTTCTGAAGGTCCTGACCCAGGATGATGACCCACTAAAAAAACTGAAGAGTTAATCATTAATATACAGAACACTTCCCCTTCCCAATGCAACATAGCCACATTAACAGGGTTCTAATTTAACATTATATCATTAATATACAGAACACTTCCCCTTCCCAATGCAACATAGCCACATTAACAGGGTTTTAATTATAACTCAGAGAGTTCAAGACACAATTTCTATTTAACAAAGAGTTCCCAGGCAAACCCAAAATAACAGGGAACACAAAAACTAAAGCAGATAAAAAACTGAAGTCTCTGATACCAACTGCTAAAGCGAGTAGTAAACATGGCCTAACTCCTAATGAGATAAATGTAATTCCTCATACTAAGGGTTTATTTACCTCAATTTTTATCACCTAATACATCATGTTCAACTTTCAACAAGAAATTGCAAGTCATGCTAAAAAGAAAGAAAAAGTATAGGCTCAAGAGATAAAGCAAACAAGAGAACCAAATTAAAATATGGCAGAGACATGGAAATTATAAGACTGGGAATTTAACTATGATTAATGGGCTAAGGGCACCAAGGGAAAAAACAGACAACATACAAGAACAGGTACTGTAAGCAGAGAGAGGGGAAACTCCATCAAAAAATCAAAAGAAAATGTTAGAAATCAAGATGACTATAACAGAAATGAAAAATCAATGAGCTTAAAGACAAGGCAATAGAAGTTTCCCAAACTAAAAGGCAAAGAGAAAAAAGAACTACAACAACAACAAAAAAATGAAAAAGAATATTTAAGAACTGTGGGCAATCACAAAAGATATAATATGTTCAATGGGAATTTGAGAAGGTGAAGGGGAAAAGAAGGAAGCAGAAGAAATTCTTGAAGCAAGGATGGCCAAACTTTTCCCAAATTAATGAGAGATATCAAATCATAGGTCTAGAAGCTCAAAGAACACCAAGCAGTAAAAATACTAAAAATCTCCAACCAAGCATATTATATTCAGATAGAAAAAAAAAAAAAAAAAAACAAGAAGAAAACCATGGAAAAAGCAAGAGGGAGAAAAAAACCTTACCTAAAAAAGAACAACGGTAAAGGCTGGGGTTGTGGCTCAGTGTTAGAGCACTTGCCTAGCATGTGTGAGGCACTAGGTTCAATTCTCAGAACCACATACAAATAAATAAAATAAAGGTCCATCAACGACTAAAAAAAAAAAAAAAGAACAAGGGTAAGAATTACCTTGGACCTTCTCCAGAAACTACATAACCAAGAGGAACATGAAACGAAATATTCAAAGTGTTGGGAAAAAAGCCATCAACCTAGAATTTTATATCCAATAAATTATACTTAAAAAGTAAAGAATATTAAAAGATCAGTAAAGACAAGACAACTCACTTCCCTGGAAAAGAAAAATTTGCAAAACTCCTATCTGATAAAGAACTTGTTTCCAAAATATACAAACAACCCTTGAAACTCAAACAAATGAACAAACAAACAAAAACCTCAATTTAAATTATCTGAATAGATAATTCACCAAAGATAAATGAATTTTAAAAAAATAATGTAGAAGAAAACACCAAGCACCATATGTCACTACGAAGTTTCAAATTCAAACAATGAGAGAGAGAATTTCACACCTATTAGACTAAAATCCAAAAAACTGACAATAAAAAAAAAAAAAAAATGCTGCCACGGACATAGAACAAGACCTCTAATTCATTGCTTTACCAGTTGTTTGGCTGGTTTCTTACAAAGCTAAACCCAGTCTGACCAACCATTTAGCAGTCACACTTCTTGGTATTTATTCAAATGAGTAGAAAACACGTTCACATAAAAATCTGCACACAAATGTTTATAGCAACTTTACTTCATAATTGTCAAAAAATTAGAAGCAACCAAAATGTCCCTCAATAAATGAATGAATAAACAAATTGGGGTACATCTGTACCATGAAGTATTAATGAATTATAAAAGGAATGAGTTTGAATCTTCTCCAGGCATTAAAAAGAAAAGGGGAGAAATTAATAAATGAAGTACACGAAACTTTTTGAGTAGTGAAACTATTCTATAATGGAAGACATGCAACATTACAGAATATACTGCTATGCAACACAAAAGTATTCCCATTTCACACTATAAACTTCAGTTAATAATAATGAATCAATACTGGTTCAATGACTGTAACAACACATATACCTACCACACTGATGCAAGATAGTAAACAGAGAGGAAAACTGGATAGAAGAAATATATGAGAACTTTCTGTACTACCTGCCTAAAATTCTATAAAGCAAAAACTGCTTTAAAAAATAAAGTATTAGCCTGATACAATGGTGCACACCTGTAATCACAGCAACTCAGGAGGCTGAGGCAGAAGATCACAAATCTGAGGCCAGACTTAGCAACTTAGCAAGACCTTGTGCCAAAAAATAAAAAGGACTAGGGATATAGCTCTGCTATAAAGTCACCTGAGTTCAATCCCCAGTACTGGGGGAAAGAAAAAAAAAGTACATTATTTTTCTATATTTCTCTATAATCATTAAAAAGGGTTAAGAATTTATTATCCCATTCTATAAAAATGCATTTGTATCTATCTATGCAGAGAAAAAGGATGAAAGTTTACTTCAGTATGTTAAAATTCAAGTCATTTTTTATTTTTTCCTTTGTGTGTGTGGTGTTTTTTTTTTTTTTAACTTTCAACACTGAACAACAATTACACAAAATGCTTTTGAAATTGGAAAGAAAGGGATGAGGTTGTGGCTCAGCGGTAGAGCACTCGCCTAGCAAGTGCAAGGCCCTGGGTTCAATATTCAGCACCACATAAAAATACATAAACAAAATAAAGGTATTGTGTACAACTAAAAAAATAAATATTTAAAAAAAAAGAAATTGGAAAGAAAATAATTTTTTTGAGTATTAAGAAAATTAAATACTGTTTTTCCCCCACACACACACATTTGTAATAGCAATAAAACCACAACTTACCTTCAGGCATAACAGTCTGAGTCATCCGTGATCCAGCGTTAGGGGCAATAGTGTTACAGTGAATGTTGTTTTTCCTGCCTTCAATTGCAAGAGTATTTGCAAGGCTCAGAATACCCAACTTTGCAGCACTATAATTTGCCTGGCCAAAGTTGCCATATATTCCTGAAGCTGATGAAGTCATAATGATCCTAAAAGGAAAATCAGTCTCTCAACATTCTCTTTTCTGTTTTGATAATTTACA
>NW_026692295.1:0-91082 GCF_021218885.2 Marmota monax | reverse complement strand
CTTCTTTCATCTTCAACTTTACCTTTAAGGCCTGTAACTCCTCCATCTGCTTCTTGGCAGTTTCATTAAAAAGTTTCAATTCATCTTGCAAAGTTTCTAACAGCAACATAGAGTCTGTGTGATCCAGAGTAGGTTCCGGCTGTGATGCCGGGGTCTCACTGCCTGGGTTGAGGCCCTTGCTCTCTAAAATCGCTAAACAATTGTCCTGAAACTTCTCCAGCAGCTCCACCTTCTGAGTCAGGTCCTTCAGCTCTCCCTGAGTCTCAGTCAACTTCTGGTGCAGCTGCTTGTTGACAGCCTCTAATAGCTGATTTTTATCCTTGAGCTCTTCCTCTGATTTTTGCTTACTCAATGGTTTGTAGCTCTTCTTCATGTTCCTCTTGATGGCAGTCTCTGCAGCCTTCATCTGCCCATTCTCTCGCTTTGGTTTGGTGATTTTTGTAATATCATTATCTGAACCTCCTGAATAAAGATGTCTGGAAACATCGACTTCTTTGGACTTAATAGGTAACAGACTCTTGGTAGTAGCTTGAGTTTGTGTATCTGCCGACAGGCCGCCGCTCAGCACAGAGGGGGGCTGCACGCTGCACACTGTCTTAACCACACTGGTCATCCTAAGGAGGCGACACCGCTGCGCCTCAGACTCTTGCCGCTCCCGCTCGCAGTAGTCCTTGTCGCTGTTGTTCAGAAGAGGCTCAGCAGCAACGGCCAAGCAGCCGATCGGGTCTGCCGCCTCGGTTTCAAAAAAAAAAAAAAAATTGAAATTTATTTTTTTTATAGAACCAACTTGTCAGAGAGTATAATATATTGTATTCCTATTCTCATTTACCTCTAAGCATTTTTTAACTTTCAACCTTGAATTTTTATGCTATCCATTGGTCATTCATTAACATGGTATTTAGTCTCCAGGTGTTAGTGCAGCTTCTATTTTTTATTTTATAATTCATTTCTAATTTTATTCCATTATGATCTGATAAAATATATTTATTATGTCTGTTTCTTTTTATTTGCTAAGAGTTGCTTTGTGGCCTAAGATATGCTCTGTTTAGAAAATGATTCATGTGCTACTGAGAAGAAACTATAGTAAGTCATTGACGGATGAATTATTCTATATATGTTTCATAAGTTTAAATTATTAATTGTGTTTTTCAGTTCTGTAGCTTCTTTGTTTTGTTTTTGTATGGTAGACATATCTAGTGATGAGAGAGTTGTGTTAAAGTCACCCAGTATTATTTTGTTGTCTATTTGATTCCTGAAATTGAGAAGGGTTTGTTTGATGTATTTAGATGTTCCATTGTTTGGAGCATAGATATTTATGATTGTTATGTCTTGTAGATGTATAATTCCCTTAAGTGGTCTGACGTGTACTACTTTGTCTCTTCTGATTAACTTTGACTTGAAGTCCACTTTATCTGATATGAGGATAGAAACCCCTGCTTATTTACAAGATCCATGTGAATGCTAAGATTTTAATTAATTAATTAATTAATTTGTTCTAATTTGTTCTACATGACAACAGAATTCATTTCATAGTACACATATGGAGCACCATTTTTCATTTCTCTGGTTGTACACTAAGTAGAGTCACCCCATTTGTGTCTTCACACAAATACCTAGGCCCCATTCCTTCTCCTCCCATCCTTATTTCGAGTTCCTCCGTTACTTGCATGCTCCCTCCCCTACCCCCATTATGGATCAATATCCACTTATCAGAGACAAATTCAACCTTTGTTTTGTTTGGGATTGACTTACTTCATTTAGCATGATCTTCTTCAACTCATCCATTTACTTGCAAATGCCATGATTTTATATTTTCATGCTGAGTAATATTCCATTGTGTATATGTACCACAGTTGCTTTATCCAATGAATGGTAAGTTTTTTTCTCATCCTTTTACCTTAAATCTGTGGATGTCCTGCTTACGAGGTCTCTTCAAGACAGCATATTGTTGGATCTTGTTTACTAATCCAATCTGCCAGTCTGTATCTTATTTTTTAGTTGTTGATGGAACTTTATTATTTATTATTTATTTATATGTGGTACTGAGAATGAGTAACTGAGTAACTGAGTTCCCACTGTTACAGTGAAATATTCTGGTTGGCAACCTCACACATGCCAGGCAAGCACTCTTAACACTAAGCCACCACCCCAGACCAACACTCTTGTCTTTTGATTGATAAGTTTAGGCCATTTACATTCAGTTTTATTATTGAGAAGTGATTTTTATTTCCTGTCATTTTGATTTATTTCTGGTTTATAATTTGAATTTGTTTCCCCTATGACTATTCTTCTAGTGTAGTCCCTTCATTTGCTGGTTTTCACTTTTATCTTTTATTTCTCGTTGATGAAATATTTTGTTTAGTATGTTTTGTAGAGCATATATTCTAGTTGTGAATTCTTTTAACTTGGGTTTATCATGATATGTTTTTATTTCATTGTCAATTCTGAAGCTAATTTTGCCGGGTATTGTGTTTTTGGTGGCATCCATTTTCTTTCAGAGTTTGGCCTTTATTATTACAAAACTTCCTATCTTTGAGAGCCTGCATTGTGATCCAGAATGATTTTTCCTTAAATTTGACCTGTTATTTTTCTCAGATAGCCTTTAAAGGTTTATCCTAATTATGTAAGGCATTTTCTTTTTTTTTTTTTTGATATTTTAATTATATTCTTTAATATTTCTTGCTGATTCAAAATGACTATTTTATAAGGTTAGAAGAAGTTCTATTCTAATGTGTTATTGCACCAATAAAAATCTATAATTTTTAATTTTTTTAAATTTATTTTTATTTGTTTTAATTAGTTACACATGACAGTACAATGACCTTGACATATCATATATTTGAATCAGATGGAATATAATGTCTCATTTTTGTGAGTATACAGGTTTCAGAATCACATTGGTCATGCATTCACTATATACACACAGTAATAATAGGAATTTTCATGATAATATGGTTTGTTGTGAGTCTGTCTTAATTTTGTATATTTGGGATCCTGTCAGTCTCCTATATTTTATTTTCCATTTGTTTCCTGAGGTTTGGAAAATTTTCTGATTTTATTTCATTGAAAATATTGGCATTCCTTTGGTTTTATCTCTGAGCCTTCATCTATCCTAGTATATCTTAAGTTTGGTCTTTTTGTGTTATCCCATGTTTCTTAGAATTTCTGTTTGTGGTCTCTTAACATCTTTTGTCTGTATTCAGCAGTATTTTCAAGGTTATATATTTTCTCTTCATTGTCTAAAACTCTATTTTCCAAGTGCTCTAGTCTGCTGGTGATATTTTCCATTGAATCTTTAATTTGTTTTATTGATTCTTTTATTTCTAGAATTTCTGCTTGACTGCTTGATTTCTTTTTTTCAGAATCTCCTCTATCACTTTATTGAAGTGATCTCTCACTTCCTGTATTTTCTCTCTGACATCTTTTCTTCTGTCTTTCTGTGCTGCACAGATCAGTTTAACTGTGAGCATTTCTTCCACTGTGTTGTATATGGGTTCTGTTATTGGATCATGTTGGTTTGTTAGTGCAGTTTGTTCCCTTGCTTTTTCATGTTGTTTGTGTGCCTACCTACTTAAAGATAGGAATCTGAGGCTGTAGAGTTTCTACCCTGTGGACCTATACTTTCCCTGCAGCTTTCCAGTATTTCATAGTTTTGGGGCAGACAAATAATAACAGCAACCCATTCAAATAATATACAGCTTTAAACCAAATAGTTCCTGCTACATCTTCTTCTATGTTCATTGGCACAATGAACAGAAATGATGTGATCAGTTATTGCCCATAGGAAAAAAAGTACATTTGCAAAAGGTTTCACAATTTCAAAAATGGGGAGAATTTTAAAAACAGAGAGACCAGAAGAGATATAGGATGTGAAGATTATGAGGGAGCAAGAGAGAAAATATACATTAAAAAATTAAGCCAGGTATAGTGGTGCACGCCTGTAATCCCAGTGGTTTGTGAGGCTGTGGCAGAAGGATTGTGAGTTCAAAGTCTGCCTCAGCACTTTAGTCAGGTGCTAAGCAACTCAGTGAATCCCTGTTTCTAAATAAAATACAGAAAAGGATTGGGGATGTGGCTCAGTGGTTAAGTGCCCCTTAGTTCAATTTCTGGTATATAAAATAAAATAAATAAATAAATAATAGAGTGTAAAACAAAACTGAAATATAGTGATCAAATATCGTAGCCCACAAAAGACTGAGCTATTGATGATAACTGACTTCCAAAAATTATAAAAATGATAAAAAGAGACAAATATGTATAAGTGTCCATTAGTCATTCATTCACCATTAATCAGAGAAATGAAGAAGAAGAAACAAAACGTTCTCAATGGAAATATAAAGAATTGTTTCAATTGGAGTTGAGAATTTCTTGGCTTCCCTTCTCAGCAGTGTTAGGTGGCATGGGCTGATGTGTGATGTCTACTCTCCCCTCGCAGTGGAGTTGCCGGAGTGAGAGAGGAGATCTTGTAGGCAAAGTTCCTGGAGGTGGGATTTAGGCATGGGTAGTCTCTGTGTTCTTCACTGAGTCTGAGGATTTTAAATCAGCTCTCCTCCAGGACCCAGCAATTGCCTGTCCATGCTGGGAAACCCTGGGTTCCACTCTTGCAGGGAGGTACAAATCATTTATCCCTTTTGTCACCTACAAACTGGGATTCAGGCTCCAAAGTCAAATCACTCCTCCCCACACCAGGCTGAGCTTGTCCCTCCCAGCTGGTCCTGCAATAGGCAGGACTGCAGGGAGTTGGGGCTGGGGTTGTCAGTGGTGTTTCAATGACCTGCACTCTCCCATGAAATCCCCTTTTTGCATCTGACCTTCTGGTAATTTAGGCACTTTCTATGTCATGTGGTGAGGGTTCTCCAAGCCTGTACTTTTAACCCAGCTTAAATTTGTCAGAAGTCAGTCCCCAAAGCTGCTCCCCTCTACCCATGGGCCCATGGTGCAGCTACAAAATGGCTCCTTTCTCTGTCTGTGGACAGCCGATATAGCCATGCTTCCTGTCCTGCACAAGGATAGGATACAGCATGGCGTTGTCTTTGATCTCTGATCTCTGCATACCCAAATGTGCCACAGGCCTCCTAAGAATGTGGGTTCCTTATCCCTCCACTTTGCTTACAGGAGGACTACTGTGGAGCTGCTAGCAGTGTTGCTGGGGATTTCCTCCTTATTTTCTTATATCCAACTTCCTGAGTCTCGGATCTGCTTTGAAAGTCCAGTATTAACTCCCTGTAACCCCTCCCCCCTTTTCCCCCCACCCACCTTGCTGAAAAGTTGCCTATCTGATGTCTTGATTTCATGCTAGGGAGCAGCCAGGAAAACACCCTCCTCTATTTTGCCATTTTGTTCAGGGGCAGGTTTTCTTTTTTAACTGTGTGTCAAGAAAGCTTAAAGCTTTTAAGTTTTATACTCAATCACAGATACTGTATTAACATTCTTTCTCCTTTAAAAAAACAGTTTTCTAGCCCCCATTTTGACTGTAAGTTTCTGTTAATCCATTTAAAAACCAATAACAAATCATTGTTTTTTTTTCATCTCTTTTTCAATATTCTAACTTTGTTAGATTGTAGGAAATGGAAGAGAATGTAGAAAAATGCAGGAAAATGTATACTTTCACTTGATCATACACTGTCATCACATTGTAAGTAGTGTAGTCATTTGGCTTGAAACACAGGTAGTGGCAGTTGGCATAGGTCCCTTCTATTGTGGGGTGCCCAGCACCTTACCAGGGAATTCTTGCCTGCTCCGAGGGATAAGCCTCCTGAGAAATTAAAGCCTGGAATAATTAACGAAGAACAAGATAGAGTCAGAAGGATAGTTTTAAAGATGGAGTCCTGATAGGTTCAGTCCATAGAGGAGCTGCAGCTAGACAAAAAGAAAATGGCTCCCATAGTTTATTTAAAGGTGTACATCAAAGGCAGAGATAAGGTTTCAAGGGTGGAGTCTTGCTTTCTGACCTCTTGCAAACAGCAGGTTGATTGGCATCTTGTCAGATCATACCCATTTCAGAGGGGCTGTGTTACTACAGCAGGTCACCCTACTCTCATGCTGTGTGGGACATGGCAGAGCTGAATAGAAATTCACAATGTCTCTGGGCAGTCAACCAGAGGAAATGTCCACCTTAAGTTCCCAGACACAGTTTTATATTTTGGATACCGATATGTGTAATTATCCTGTTCACTAGGCATAATGTGCAACACAGTCCACACACAGCCTGCAGAGTCTCTCAGCACCTTCAACTATAGATGACTTTTGCATTTCATGATATTGTATGAAATATTTTGGAGCACATTTCAATTATTTTTCCTCCTAAAAGTATAAATCTCTAAAATTCTCGTTAGCTTTTTTTTTTAAAAAAAACTAGACACATACCTTAGAACATTTATTGAATTAGCCAAAACTTCCATCAGGAAGCTTTCTTTGGGTTATTCTAAATTGTAATTTGATTGTATATATGTCCTGCCTTTGTTCTTTTCTTAAGTTCAATAAAATTATTCAAATAACAAAAATAATGGATCAATAAGGAACCACAAAAATATCTATTTCCTTCAATTTCATTAGCTTTTATCCTGCCATAATTTGTAAAGTTTGAGACTCCTCCCCTTTTCTGTTTCTCTTTCCCAAAGGTAGACCCAAATTTTTGACTGATTGTTCTTGGGATAAATATATTGTTTTTGAATAAAGTCATTTAAGAGGAGTTTTCTGGGTTCTTTTCCCACTTTCACAGAGTACGTAAACTCAAGGAAACCTGTTCTCTATAAACTATATCCTGATTGTACAGATTAAAAGTCACCAAAGGACATGTTGCTACAAGTTCATTACCCCTCAGTGGCAACCTTTCTTTTTGAATGTCCACAGGAAGCTTTGCAAGTTGGGAAATGCCTGCTCTATGGAACTTGAATGGAATAAAGTCCTGGGGTATTATATCCCAGCAGTTAGAATTGTGAAGGCACATCTTTGTGGGTTGTACACACAGAAATGTAAACAATTTTGTAGTTTCCTTAGTTATATCTAATTAATTCTGTTTTAGGGTAACCAGATGTTTTAGTAAGCTTTGCTTCACTGTGACCAAAATCCTGATAAGAACAATTTAGAGGAGGAAATTTTATTTTGGCTTATGAGTTCAAAGGTTCAATTCATAGCCTGCTAACTCCATAAATCTAGGCATACATCAAGGTACAAAATCATGGTTCGCAGGATATGGCAAACTGGAAACAGAGAGCGAGCCCTACTCACCAGGGAAGAAACCCAAAAGGTACCTCCCCAGTGACCTCTCTCCTTTCGCCATACCGTACCTGCTTAAACTTGTCATTCAGTTAAATCCATATCAGTGGATTAATGAACTGATAGGTACACCTCTCATAATCTGTTTCACCTCTGAACTTTCTTGCATTTACATGAGCTTTTGGGGGATGCTTCATACCTAAAGCATAACACTGAGCATTATGTTCTTTACTCCCATATACTAATGAGGCTAGACTTCACTATGCATTATCTGGAATTGTGGCTAAGTGTTTTTAAGCAACAAAAAGAACAACAAAGTATTGTATTCCAGATGCAAACCCACATAGTCTAGAAAGTACCAAATGTTCAGTTTTAAGGGAGTTTTCTCTCTCCTTACCACAGCATGCCATGCTCTGCTTCTTCAAAATTTTCAGATTTTCATATTGAATTACATTTTATTTAATATTACATATGAAATTTTACCTAAAAGTAATGTCATAGTTTTTTTTAATATCCAAATTTCATTTCAAATGCAGTTCTTTATACTTTAGTTTTTAAAAACCTGTGCTTTGCAAAAACTAACAGAACAGTTTTCATGAGTCCATTTAAATTAATTAACCAAATTAACAAACTATAAAATCAAGTATGTTTATAAAGACCCAAAACCTGTAATGACTTCTATTGAAGCCTCTAGGCAGAAAAATCTTAAAGAGAAAAATAGGTTACTTTAATGAACAAGACATGATGGATTATTTAATAAAAAGAAATTGCTACTTTAAGTTGTAACTAATATTTCTCTTGGCTATAGAAGAAAATAATTTGCAAAGTGATAAGTTGACAAGTCAGACTGAAATAATTAATGATGATTTAGGGTCGTATTTTACTTTCCCTTATGTTCACTGTATCTTTATTGCAAAAGAATTTAGCATTTGCATTATGGAGAATAAAAATCTTATCATATTATAATACCCTAGCTTATCTGGTAAATGAATTTGAGGCTCTACTTGTTATATAAAATACCTTTAAAAACATCTTTATAGTGGTGGTGTTATTTTTCTTTTAAACTTCTTTGACTTTGGGGAGGATAAATATGTAGTGCACTTATTAAATAATTTCACATAATACTTCAGTGATCTCTGTAGTCATTAATAATTCAGTTTCTTGATCCTCTTCTTACTCAGATAGTCTTAGAAGAGGGTTTACAAATCTGTTTAAATGAGCACCAGGAGTGAATCTGATGAAGGAGTTCCTGGGTCTCAGTGTAGAAAAGGAAGAGAAAAATACTTCTTCAAGTTAACACCAAAGATACCAAAGATAAATATTCCCAAAACTACTTTAGCCCCTGTTATGTACCCTGCTTCTACAGCCAGGCCAGGCTGTATATCCTAGTTTTTTTATTTCCTCCCAAAAATGCATACAGCTTGGGGTCTTGGAATATTGTATAACTGTTACTCAGTCCAAGGCTTGGTAAATTGTGGGTACTGCATAAATACCTTAGGATGAGTGAATAAAGGAGACCCACTAGCTTAATGTTTAGAATTTCTGCATTATCCTCATTCCATCCTTCCTTTGGTTCCACTGTCTAAATCATGTGTAGTTTTATTTCCTTTCTTATACAGATTTTCATGGAAGGTCCCATGTCTTGTCTAGACATTTTCATATTTCTCCTTTTAGCAGTATTTTACACATACATGGTCAGTAAATATTTATCAAGTAAAAATATTTCGTGTTTCTTTGTACCATACTAGATTCTCACCTCAATGAAGGTGGGGACTTTATCTCATTTTTTTAGCTTTCTTATGGCTTGAAAGTGACTATATGCTTAGAAACATTTGAATGAATAAATAGGTAAACAAAATAAGAAGTAACTTTATTTTAATTGAAGTTTGCTTAAAATATAAAGTTGAGGGTTTCTGAGCTTTTATAGATAATAAATTTTATTTTTATGTGGAAGAAAAAAATCTACCTTGTCAAAATTGTAGTTGAAATGTTCCTACCTTTTACAAGAGATAAAATGGTAGATTGTGACAGATTTGGAATTGGTGGAGCTTCATCTGGGCATTATGGTTAACAGACTTTTCCTTTTTACTTAGTCTTAAAGAGATTATGTCAGTAATTATGAGAATATAATAATTTGAGCCTAAATGTAGTCTCTTAACATTCTGTGAGGTAAAGATATTTCCTCTGTGCAAGCTAGAGAGCCCACCAAAATCAGAGTTTTTTTTATTCAAAAGTAAGAAAACAGAAGACATTTTCAAGTAGAAGCAACACTTTCTGAAATAAGTTCCATTAGTGTAGTCTTTAAAAATGTTCATATGGACCTTTTGATGTAGTTCAGTGGTAGAGCATATGCCTTTTATGTTCAGAGCCCTGGGTATAGTCTGTAGCACCATAAAAAGAAAAAAAAATGTGCTTGGGATGTAGCTTAGTGACAGAACACTCACTGAGCACCTGCATGGCCCTGGGTTCAATCCCCAGTGCTGCAAAAACAAAACACACACAAACATACATATACATATATACACATTTACATATATGTATGTGTACTTCTACACATACACATGTGTGTATGTATTATGTTTGTTTTGAAAATACTATCAGCAACTGAGAGCCCTGATAAAGTGTGAAATCTCAAGCTTTTATACCTTTATTGTTAACTTCTGTTAAATTTTTCCAGTTGACTTAAATGCTTTTATCTCCCTTTTTTTCTAAATGCTTTGGAGATTTTTTTCTTTGAAGAAATTCTGATTTTTTTCCAGATTATCTGTGTATCTTTATGTTGAATAGATGCTAAAAGAATATTAGTTATTTAAACATTCCAGTTTTGTGAATGATTGTTAAGACATTTTACTCCAATGTGAGTTTTAGCATCACATATGTGAGAACATTTTCTTTGATAATTTATAGATTGTATTAGCTTTCCATTGCTGTAATAAAATACTTAAGATAATCAACTT
Organism: Marmota monax; assembly: GCF_021218885.2. NCBI lineage: Eukaryota > Metazoa > Chordata > Mammalia > Rodentia > Sciuridae > Marmota > Marmota monax. The sequence goes on along the minus strand of NW_026692295.1, from coordinate 80,907 downwards.
AAAAACAGGAAAGGCTAATTTTAGCTCATGATTTCATAAATTTCTTTCCATGTTCAGAAACTCCCATTACTTTTGGTCTGTGGTGAGGCAGAACATTAAGTTGGAGACATGGTAGAATAAGCTGCTGACTTCATGGTGGCTGGAAAGAGAGAGGGTTAAAAGACCAGCTTTGACACATTTGAAATAATGCCCCCAGTGACCTAAAATCCCTATTTATCCTCACCTCTTAAAGTTTCCACCACCTCTTAATATTACCAAGCTGGACTCTCAGCCTTTAACACATGGGCATTTGGGGACATATAAGAACTAAATCATAGTATTCCACACATGGCCCCCAAGGGCTTCTGTCCATCTCATCATGCAAAATGCATTCAGTCCATTTCCAAGAGTCCCCCAAATTTTAACCATTCTAGCATTGCTCAAAAGTCCAATTACAAAGTCCTCAAGAGTCTCAAGGCAAACTAAAACCTTGAGTCCTTAATAAAAATAAAAATAGAAAAGGTTACATACTTCTAAAATACAGTGGTGCAGGGTAAACATTCTCCTTCAAAGAGGGCAGAATAGGAAAATAATAAGGAGCAATCAGACCAAAGAATACTGAAATGCAACATGGCGAACATTAAACCCTAGGTCCCCATGTCTGGCATCTGGTGCACACTGTGGCAAGATGTGGTCTCCCAGGAACTCAGGCAACCCGACCTCTTCAGGTTTGCTAGTTACAGATCATGTGGCAACTCTTTTGAGCTGACCTTGCAGGCTGCCTGCAGTTTTCCTAGCAGGGATACCTAGGCAGAGTGTGAATTCACCTGAAGAGAATAAACTAAGGAAACCATTAGTAGTCTGTATTGGCTGCCTGTGGCTATGTACCTCCTCTCTCCTGCGTTTCTTTTATGATCTCCACCTTTCCCACAATTACTTCATTACTATGATAAAAATAATTTTGCTTTTTCATTTGGTCACATTATTTTTTCAAATTTATAGTATGAATAAAAGCATTATGAATGATGACTTTGGAAGAGAAATGCACAAAATTAAACACATTTTATAGAAACCATCCATTAGATATAAACCAACTTATAGGCCAATAATAAAGCCATGTTAGGGATTTTTGTTTAACCTGCCTTTATTCTGTATATACGTTATTCAAAAACATGGCACTGTGGGAGAATTCATACACTGGAATTTGTTCTGAAAGATTTATCATTGATTATATAAGATGATTTTGTATTGAGATATAATTTAATAAACTGGAATATTAAATAATCTATTTTCCTTTATTGTCATTGATGGTGTTTGTACATGCTCAAAATGCCACTGTAAGAACAGCTATGTCTCTTATAGAAAGAGCAAAAATTGTGGCCATATATCCTGCTTTTTACCTACCCAAGGACCTGAATATGGACATGGAGAAAAACAGGTAGGATGCAAATTACAGCAAGCAATAAGGAACTAAAGCAAATAATGTGCCACAAATACCTGGTATTTTACATATGAAATATCCATCATCTACAAATTCTAAGACATTAATATCTCTGTACTGAATTCTTTTCACTCATGGTCCCTGATTCATATCATGGGCACTTTGATTCATGGGTACTGAGTGTGTGTGTGTATATATATTGAGAGTTTTAGTTTTAGTTAAATATGGTCTGTCATGCAATAAGCCTAATGAATGTAGTTACTGGGAGTATCTATTGAAAAAGTTAAAACAATAAATACCCTCAAGTTACTTTGAATTATAATTTTATGACTTTTTATTATGTAAATCTAATAATCTTCTTAATTTCATAGATTCAGCATAGCTTTTACCTAAGTTGATGGCAACTAAATTGGTGGAACTTTGCTTAATACTAATAACTTTTCTTTTTCTGCTTCAACAACTTAAGAGTATCACTAAGACTAAATATAATTAGAAGTTTCTCTTTCTGGAGTAGATGATTTCTGTTCACTAAAGATAGTAGCAAGGGTGTGTGATAGTTCATTATATTTTATTTTTTAACTTTACATCCAAAATGTTATCTTCTGGGAGTTTATTTTTTCCTTAGCTATGTATCCTACCAATTTCATCTACCTATCCTACCTTATTTCATCTTGGAAGCTAATATAGTAATTCTGTTGTTTTAGCCACATAGAAAGGATATCAAAAGTTTGTTAATATTTTTTAAATAAAGTCAAAAAATTAGTAATAAATATCACTGACTGCTTAATTGGATTTTTGGAAATATGATTTCTGTTTTCAGTGGAATAAAACCTTAGCTCTAAGGAAACCTGAGTTTCAATTTTGACTTAAAAACTCTAATGTAGCTTTTTAACTCACTTAATCCACAGTTTCTTCACTAAAAAGTGAGTAGATACCTATATAATGAGATTTTTATTAAAAATACGGTAAAATGTATACCTCACCTGAAAAACAACACATTCTATAATGTTATCTATGACCTTTGAAGAGGTCAGAATATAAAAAGATAACAGCTTTAAAGACTGCTGCTGTCACCACATTTAAATTTAAAGCTTTTCGGGGTTGGGATTGTGGCTCAGTGGTAGAGTGCTCGCCTAGCAAGTGTGAGGCCCTGGGTTCAATCCTCGGCACCAAATAAAAATAAATAAATACATAAATTTAAAGCTTTGGAGCAACAAAAATAATAATGAGTTGTAAAAGGCAGCAAACAGGTTGGTAGAAAGGGGGAAATGTTAGAGTCTGTAAACAAGTCAGAATGGCGCCTGGCAAATGTTAGAGTCTGTAAACAAGTCTGGATGGTGCCTGGCATTTTGCCAGAGGGAGTGGTTTATGAAGTAATGCCAGTGAGCCATTAAGTGTGGAGATTCCTTATCGGTTGACTGCTGTATCTAGTTTATGTTAATTAGATAAGCTGTGTGGAATGTATAAATACCGCTCCTGTCCTACAATAAACGGCTCCCACTCCTGCTGTATCAATGTACACAAGTCGTTCGTCACCCCCCAGTTATTTTGCTGCAGCCGGACTGTAGCAGAAAGGGACCTTCCAAAGGAGGTTAATGTCACAGAGGCAAAGGAAAATGTTTCAAGGAGAAGAAAGAGACCACCTATATGGAGAGTTGCTGTGAGGGGCCAAGTGTATTCACTGTATACTGTAGCAATTTATGCCCTAATTTAGAAGCTTTGTCATTCACATGGTGGGGAATAAAACCTATATAAAGTTGGCTAATGAGTGTTGAAATTAAAAAACTGAATGTAGCTATCGATATTGCTAAGTTTGCTTATATAGAAAAGAAAAATGGATAGAGTCTAGGACCATAGACGTGTTGTCTTTTCAAAGTGGAGGTGATCTGATAATATTTGTGGGAACTATCCAAGATAGAGTGAGAATGAATTGAAAGACCTAATTCTTTATACATGAGAGAAAGAGAAGAAACCATGGATTACATATAGGTTCAGAGAAGTCAATTCCAAAGAACCAAAGGAGAGATTTTCCTTCAAAGGGAAAAGGGTACCTAAAAAGGTAGGTTCTGATGGATGTAAGTTTATAGGTAAATGTGGGAAGAAAGAGTCTTCTCTGCTATCTTGTATTTTCTTTATGAGTAGGTGGTAAGGTTATTCTGTGAGACTTAAGGGTAAATAAGGTGGTCAGAAATTTTCGGAAAGTTGAAATTTTCTACTATAAATATTGTGAGTCATATGAGAACAAAATTACTATAAAGAAATCACAGAACTGCTCTTCAGTGTTAAGGGCTTGTGAGATTATAGTCATTGATCTAGAATAGTCTAAAGTTGCCATTGTATACAGTTTTTCCTAAGTACTAATTGTCCTGGATCCTCCAAGTTTGACATTTTGCCAGTCAGTTATGACAGAAGGGCAGATGAATTAAGAAATTGGCAAGAATGTGATTGAAACACTAGGTTCTGCTATCTAAACTAGAGAAAGAGTAAGAATAAAGGCCAAGTTGGGTAGGAGAAGGGTATTACTGTAATACAGCTGATAAATAGAAAGAAAATAGAAAAATTGTGATCTTTAGGTATAATTAAGGACAAAAAGTGGGCTCTAACAAAAGAGGTGAAATATCTATACAATGAAAACTACAGAACCCTGAAGAAAGAAATAGAAGAAGACCTTAGAAGATGGAAGGATTTACCTTGCTCATGGATTGGTAGAATTAATATTATTAAGATGGCCATATTATCAAAAGCACTTTACAGATTCAATGCAATTCCCATCAAAATCCCAATGACATTCCTTGCAGAAATAGAAAAAGCAATCATGAAATTCATCTGGAAAAATAAGAGACCCAGAAGAGCTAAAGTAATTCTAAACAGGAAGAGTGAAATTGATTCCAGGTTTTAAACTATACTATAGAGCAATAGTAACAAAAACAGCATGGTACTGGTACCAAAACAGGCAGGTGGACCAATGATACAGAATAGAGAACACAGAGACCAATCCACAAAATTACAACTACCTTATATTAGACAAAGGTGCTAAAACCATGCAGTGGAGAAAGGATAGCATCTTCAAAAAATGTTGCTGGGAGAACTGGAAATCCATATGCAACAAAATGAAATTGAATCCCTTTCTCTCACCATGCACAAAAGTGAACTCAAAATGGATCAAGGAGCTATGAATCAGACCAGAGACTCTGCGTCTAATAGAAGATAAAGTTGGCCCTAATCTTCATCACATGGGGGCAGGCCCCAAATTTCTTAATAAGACACCTATAGCACAAGAGTTAAAACCAAGAATCAACAAATGGGATGAATTCAAACTAAAAAGTTTTTTTCTCAGCAAGAGAAATAATATGTGAGGTGAATAGGGAGCCTACATCCTGGGAACAAATTTTTACCCCTCAAACATCAGATAGAGCTCTAATCTCTAGAGTATACAAAGAACTCAAAAAGTTAAACAACAAAAAAGCAAATAACCCAATCAAGAAATGGGCCAAGGACTTGAACAGAAACTTCTCAGAAGAGGATATACAATCAATCAACAAATACATGAAAAAATGCTCACCATCTCTAGCAATCAGAGAAATGCAAATTAAAACTACTCTAAGATACCATCTCACTCCAATAAAAATGGCAGCCATTATGAAGTCAAACAACAATAAGTGCAGGCAAGGATGCGGGGGGGGGGGGAAGTACACTCATACGTTGTTGGTGGGACTGCAAATTGGTGCAGCCAATTTGGAAAGCAGTATGGAGATTCCTTGGAAAGCTGGGAATGGAACCACCATTTGACCCAGCCATTCCTCTTCTCAGACTATACCCAAAAGACCTTAAAAGAGCATACTACAGGGACACAGCCACATCAATGTTTATAGCAGCACAATTCACAATATCTAGAATGTGGAACCAACCTAGATGCCCTTTAATAGATGAATGGATTAAAAAAATGTGGCATTTATACATAATGGAATATTACTCGGCACTAAAAAATAACAAGATCATGGCATTTGCAGGCAAATGGATGGCATTAGAGCAGATTATGCTAAGTGAAGTTAGCCAATCCCTAAAAAACAAATGCCAAATGTCTTCTCTGATATAAGGGGGGTGACTCAAAATGGGACAGGGAGGAAGAGCATGAGAAGAAGACTACCACTAAATAGGGAAGAGAGGTGGGAGGGAAAAAGAGGGAAAAGGGGAGTTGCATGGAAGATGAAAGGAGAACCTCATTATTATACAGAATACATATATGATGTTGTAATGACAAAAAGAAAAAAAAGTGTGTCACATTAGATTGGATAGAGAGAAAGGGTGTGAGAGGAGGGGAGGAGTAAGGAGGATAGGAAGGGCAGCAGAATAGAATAGACAATATGATTGATGTATGTACATTCCATGTATGTATTATATGTCAAAATACATTCTGCTGTCATGTATGACTAAAAATAAATAAATAAATAATTCTCTCTCTCTCTCTCTTTAAAATAAAAGAGAACAAAGATTAGTTTGGCAAACTTGAAATATAGGAGGCTTTAACCAGAAATGGGGATGTTTGTGCTGTTGTTTCTGGTAGTATAGATGGGGATTGATTACACTACCTGGTGTCTGTACAGCTACATTATCCTGGGATTTCAATCTCCCTGCTCACGCTGTTATTATTAAGGTAGGAGCTTACCTTCTTTTGATACAGATTCGTGTGAGTTTGGATTGATTTATTTAGAAAAAATATTGTGATTTGGCTGTTTCTTTGACATTGAATGTTAATTTATATAAGAGAAAAAATATTTTCTCCAATAAAATTCAGTTTGTATTGTAAAAATGTAACTATCACAGATGATGAAGGGATTAGTTAAAGTACACTTTTGAGATCTTACTGTATTTGCCCAATTTCAGTATTCAGCTCTTCAGGATTATATTTATGTATACTTACGTAAATTTTTATTTACTTTTCCTTATCTAGGGAACACAAATATATGCTGCAAAAAGAAGCTCCTTTATTGACCTTGGAATTTTAGATGTCATGCAGATATTTGGCCGAGCTGGACAACCACAATTTGACAAATTTGGGGAAGGAGTCATTATAACAACACATGATAAACTCAGCCATTACCTCACTCTGCTCACTGAGCAAAACCCAATTGAGAGTCAGTTTCTGGAAAGTCTTGCAGATAACCTAAATGCAGAGGTAAGATCTGATCAGTCAAAAGTTGGGATAGAATTGTCAGCTTTAAGAATAACGATAAAGGTTGAGTTGGTTTTTGCTTTGTAGTATTTAGGAATACAGATTATGCCATATAGTCATAAGACAAAAGAGGCTGGGGTGGGGGGGGGCAATATTGTTGATTAACTCACAGCAGTATAAATGTAGACAACAATACTGACAGGAACTCATTGCTAAATGACCACACTTGCAATCTATGTGGTTTTGCTATAGATCAAAAATACAATCCAAAGTTTACAAATCAGGGAAACAGAAATAGCAATAACTGATATGTTTAGTGATCAATTGATGATTAATATTTGTATGAAGTTTTTCTAAGGTTTATGAAGCTTTCTTGTCTTTATTAGGTCATTTGATTAACTTTGTTATGTAAAATGTGATTGCCTAAATTGAGCAGGAGTATGTTTTATTTCAAATGTGTATGTGTAGGCATGTGGGAGTGTGTGGGGGGAGACTTTAATAATAGGATTTAAATAATGGACCTGGAAAGCATAGGTAACATCTCAACTGGTAAAGAAAATAAACATTTTTACAATTTAGAGTATATATATCAAACTTTCAAATGAATGTTCAAAATTCAGTGCAATGTTTTCATGACATTTTTAATGACTGCACAAGTCATTCAATGCTTTCCTGCCTCAGTATCCTTTTTTTTTAAAAGTTAACTCAAATAATTTAGGTAATTTAGCTAAGATGTAAATACTGAATAAATGAATGAAATATTACTTATTGTGTGCAAGTCTATCTGGCGTACTTCTTAAACAGCCTATAGAAATTCTATTTGGGTTATTTACAAGACTCTTTATAGAGAATGAAAGACACACTCTACATTATGTAGTTCTTCTGTTAAGAAGCATATAGTCCAAAAGGAGAAAAAAAAGACATGGAAAGAAAATGACAACTTCCATAGAAGTACTTGGTAGAAGGAGAAAATATGTTTGACCTGGGGCTATCAAAAAAGGCTTTTTTCATGATGATAGTAAACTTAGTCTGAGTTCAGAGGATAGATAAGTTTTGGAAGATAAGTTTGAAAGTAAGAAAAAAAGCATGAAGAGCACTGGTTTACCTTAACAAAATTACAGGACAACAAAAAGAGATTAGAAAATAAAATTTGACTCCAAATAAAATATTATCATAGCTCAATTTTGGTCCTCATTGCCTACCCTGATTGCATGGTGTAAGTAATTAGGTCTGGGCCAAGAGTGTTTATAATGGGATAAAATCTATTACTGTAAAGTGATGGTAATAGTAGCATAGGCTAGAGATTGCTGGGTGCTTCATGTACATTCTCTTATTCTGCCAGACCTGCTAAGTAGATATTACACTCAGAGAGACGTGTAACTGCCCAAGGTCACTAAGGTATAATTTTTAGAACTAATATTCAAACTGAGGTCTATTTAGCTCTAAACAAGATCTTTTCATTGTTGCTTAAGACTTCTGTAATCTTATTAAAAATGTAATAAGTTAGAATAATACATTACCCTACATTAGGATTCTCCATTCTTTTCTTCTAAAACCTGAACTAAACATTTTCCAAAATGGTAGCCATAATTTCTCTTAACATTTGCAGTAAAAAAGAAAAAAATAATCCTGTTTTTTCTAAAATTTAGCTTAAAGAGCATGTCAAGGAATACTAAATCTTAACACACCTAGAATTAGTTCTTGATAGTTTTTGTAAGTGGTAGTCACAATGTGTTGATGTTATTATGCAGAAGATACAAAGTAAGTAAAACAATGCTCTTGTCCTCAGGGAACTCTTTCCTGGGGACAAAAAAGTAGCACCAGTGAAACTGTTTGATCTAGCCCTGCGTATAAAAATAGCCCTTAAGTTCATCTCATATTAATTAAAGTACTTGCTAGAAATGTCATTTTCAGAAATGTCAACACACTCTGAGCACAATTCCATTTAGTGATATAAAGGGCATTTAAATAATGAAACATATAGATTTAAAATTTTTAGTTACTATAATGAAGTATAGCCATTGCTAAACTTGCTCATATCTTGGTTTACTGGAAGAGCTCCCTGTTACAGTAAATTTTCCTGTTAATGAAACAAACTCCTTTAAATTATAGTTGAATGTGAAATTAAACTTAGTCATCTATACACATCAAGTGTGAAATTGGTTTATAACATAAATCTGTGCTGCATTCTTAAGATAATGGATTTGTAAGTCCTTACACTGCAAAAAATCTTCGCAAGACTCTAAAATATCACTAATCAACATAAAGATTATGTTAGGATAGTAATGTTGCCTTTATTAATATATTTGATTTCATGAATATCAATTTTGACCATGAATTTAGAAAAATTGGAGAAAATATTTTATGAAGTATAATTTAATGCCAACATTTTATGAGACATCTTTGCTGATTGATGCCTAATGGGGCTGACTCCATAATGCTAAAGTTGAGAAGTAACAAATCCCTTTCCTATAAAGAGCCACTTAATTTTGCACTGTGAGAAACACTGATATATGTATTTCAGGCTAATTAAAATGTATTCATGTTGCTCAGTGTATACTCTGTTCTAATCGCTATATTCCATACTTTATAACTTTGTTAATTATTCTATATCCTAACATATACATTCTTTGTGTACACAGAGTTCTTGTCTCTTCAGGATGTTGTGCATATACTGGCTCTTGAGTTAAAACCTCCACAGTCTGACTACCCTTCCCACTTCTGATTCTCATTACTCCTCAACATACCCCTTCTGCCCTAGGAAGCTATTACTCTACTCACTTCACTTAGAAAGGCCCAATTTTCTTTTTTATGAAATATAGATGCTCTCATTGTGAAAATTCAATAAGTGCCTGTTCCAAGTTGGTAAGCAATATAGTATCACTATTTTCTGATGATCCCTTCATATGTAGCCCTACTTACGCAGTTCATATATAAATATAAATATTTATAGATATAAAATCATGAGCATATATATATATATACTCATGATTATATTTGCTTATTTAGTTTCTAAAAAACTATATAAAGTAGATAGAAACCATATGAATGGTTTTAACTAGTTTTTTAAAACACACATATACTAAAAATAAATAAGATAACCTTAAAGACTAAATTTTAAATAGATAAATATTAAGTGACACTTGAGTCTGATTTCTGAATTACCAAATTTGGAGTTGATTTTATTATTGTTAAAGAAGAATTAATTTTATCACACTATACACTAATGTCACTTTTACATGTTATATTTTTGAGTATCTGGTATGTGCTAGACTCTGTGGATGTTGGGCTTCTATTTGTCATCTTAATTACTTATACATGTCTCACCTCCATGACTAGAGAAGTGAGGTCAGGGACCATACTATTTGTTACCATATCCATTGTACCTTAAATTATATACAGGCTTTTTAGTGACTTGTTATGATTATGGAGATAAATGAATAAATTTCAAAAAGAGGGAGTATGGAAAAAATACTTGTTTTATGACAGGCTCCTGTATCAGATAGCCACTAGGGGACAGCAAATATTTTCAAGAAAATTTTTATTTCTGTCACTAGGTGGCATTCAAGGATTAGTCTCAAAATAAGGTGTACCTTTACATTTATTTTTCTGGATAATCTCTTCCCTTTTAATGAATTTTTAGAAGATTTCCTTTACATGATCTAATTTTTGATACCTACTTTTTCTTCTAATCTTATAACTAATAGCAATAGGTAATTATTGATGTTTATTTGATAAGTCTGATTTTTAAATTGTCCTTTATAAAATTTTTGTCTCTTGAGATTTGTATAGTATTTTAAAAGAGCATCATAAGGTCAAAAGGGAATGAATATAGGTTGTTATTTTAAAGTAACAACATAAAGTAATAAGAGAATATAGGTCACTATAAAGGAATATATGGGTTATATGACAATACAGTTTTGACATGCAAATAATAAAATCAGAAATAGGTGAGACTCTCAGCTATTTATCCGTATCATCAAACTAGTTTTATTTACCTAAGCAGACTGGAAAACCTGTTTAAACATCCTACACAACTCTCTTATTGGCTTAATTTTAATTCTTACTGCTTTTACAGTTTACATTTAGGAAATGTACTTATTTACTTATAGTATGGATGGCTTGGTCATTTTTTAAGTAAACTAGTGGAAATTTAGAAGCAAATAGGCAGAATCTTCTTATATATTTTTTACTTTTGGTTGTCCCACTTTTTAAATAACAAATACTATGATGTAATATTACAGTGAAAATTATATGCTGCTGTATCTCATCTTCAATTCACTCAAAGTAGCTAAATGTACACTTTTTTGTTGTTGTTGTATTTTGTTTTGTTTGGTGCTCGGGACTGAACCTAGGACCTTCTGCATACTAATCATGTACTGTAACACTCCCAGTCCATCTACATTTTTATTTCACAATAAAAGTTATATAGAATTAAAAATAATAATACAGGGATTAAATCAAACACAAAGATTTTTATTTTCTTCAATATTAGTACAAAAATGGCAGTATTTGTTTTCCTTTTTTTCCCCCCTCCTGTGAGTAAAAAAAAAAACGGGTTCAGGAACGAATTTATAGCTGTCAAGTTTCACAATTTTGCTTAATTGTTAAAGTAAAAAAGCGTACTTTAAATAAAAGCAGAATTACTTCTTGCTTAAGGAACTATTTTAAGAATACATCTCATTATAATTCTGCATTAATATTCTTATCTAATCATTTCTTTCTTTTTATTACACAGATCTTATATTTATTGTTGTGTTCTAAATTATTAACCTTTGGTTTTATTTAATAAATATATTACAAATCACTTCAAATGCTATATTAAACATTATATTTCCTTTCTGAATATAATCTAAACAATCATCCAATGATTACTTTGGTTCAAATGTTTAAATATCATATTTTCCCATTGCTTGTTTAAAGTTTACCAATTTAAAAAAAAAAACAACAACACCCTATTCTTGTATGATTTTGAAAGCATATGTTAATATGTCTAAATACCAATAAATTTGCTTTGTTTTGTGCAGAAATAATTGCATTTTCCATTATATGCATATTGTATGTTTATACTGGCAGATGACAGTGCGCAGAATCAGGATAAAGATCAACAGAATTAATATTTAATTATTTTTTTTAATAATGTTGAGTTTTATTTTTTAATCTTTATTCATTTTATTTATTTTTTTATGTGGTGCTGAGGGTTAAGCCCAGTGCCTCAAATGTGCTTAGACAAGTGCTCTCCTTCAACCCCAGCCCCATATTTTGTTATTTTTATTCTGGTACACTTACATTTAAACATATTCAGTAGTTTTATTATATAAAATGAAACTAAAACAAAATGGATACAGAATATGAAAAAGAATTAGCAAATGTCAAAAATGTCCTTAATGCTATATAGAATTAAAATCCATACAGGGAAAAACAATCAAATGTCATCATTTAGTAAGTTCAGTTTGGGAAGATAGCATTTCCAATGTATTATTCTCAATGAAATAAAGAGGACTGCTGTTTTCATTAACTGAGAAGTCATTTCAGTGATTGTGCTTACCTACTTTTAAATGTGGCACAATGATCTATTTTGAAAACTTAATTTCTGGCAGAATGGCCTTTGCTGTAATGTTTATGTTTGACTTTAATGCATTCCTTTAATTTCTGTTGTATTTTTGATTTGCAGATTGCTCTGGGAACAGTCACAAACGTGGAAGAAGCAGTGAAGTGGGGTAAGTTACACTTACCTTTATGTACGGATGAGAGCAAATCCATTAGTGTATGGCATCAGTCACAAAGCTTATCAGGTAGAAAACTCAAACTCATTTATTGAAAAAAAAAAAAAAACAAAAAACCCTCAAGCCTTCTTTTTGGTTCTGTAATCCTTTCATGATGTGAGGATAAATATTTGCTACTGTTGCCTCATCTGAATAAAGTTATGGACCTAGAAGAAAAATAAAGAGCCTTAATTGTTTTTTAAAATACACTAAAAAAAATCAAATTGGTTCCTTGTAATTATTTTCCTTTATTTAAATCTCTTTTCCCATTAATAATGTTGATATTTGTATCATTCTATTTTTCAGGTATATTTATGTTAGATGTTAATATTTCACCATGATTTTTTACTCTGGTACATTGAGTTATAGAAATAACCAGATAAAAGGAAACATATAAACCATTTTTAAAAATAGGCTTGTTATATACAATCTACTCCTCCTGTCATGTCCCTTCTATGCCCTATAGTGAAATAAAAGTTAGCATTAATGCATTATTGTCTTAACAGTTTAAAGTTTGAAGTCAGTTTCATGATTCAATGTGTGTGCATAGACAGAGAATTAGATATATGTGATAGCAGGTCTTCCTATGAGCTTTATAGTTGTGTGGTCCATGTGGCTTACAGATCTTGTCTTTTCTTTAGAACTCTGCTTTATATACTGTAAATGCTTTCTAATTACAGATAAAATTCAGTTGTAATGTAATAAAAACATCATTTCACCATCTTCATATGATATTTACTTCTGTTAAGTCAAAATTATCAAAGAGGTTGAGTCTAACTCAAAATTATAGTTTTTTCTCTATTTACCAATATACATACACACAAATATTGTATTGATAAATAAATACACATACATATGCATTGAGTGTGTGTGTGTGTGTGTGTGTGTGTGTGTATTGGTAAATACATACATATATATATACATTTGTTATCAAAGCAATTGCCAAACTTTTGGGGTTTTTCTTTCATTTTTCCTTTTCTTGTGCAGTAGATTTTGCCATGGAAGAATTGAAACTTAAGACTTAGAGGGGAAACATTAAGAATAGTAGTAGCAACTAGTTCTGAAGCTGGTAATCTGAAATTCTTAGGTTTTCATACTTGGGTCTTCTTTACATAGAATTCCACTACTTTTCTGCTTCTCAGTTAAAATATGTGCTGATCTTCAAATGGATGTCTTATTTTATAAGCAATTTATAACTGCATTATAATCTGTGATTTCATACATTTTTATATTTATTAATTTTTAACTGGTACTCTATAGGCACACATAATGGTGGGAATCACTGTTGGTTATTCATACATGTGCATAGCACAATTTGGTCAGTTTCTTCACTCAGTTCCTCCCTTTTCCATCCCTTCTCCCTTCCCTCTGTACCCTTTATCTACTCTGCTGATCTCCGTTCTATTTTCATGGGACATTGCCCACCCCCTTTCTCTATTTTTTTAGTTCCTTAGTTATCTCTTGCTTCCACATGAGATAAAACATAAGGCCTTGACTTTTTGAGTCTGGCTTATTTCACTTAGCATGATGTTCTCCAGTTCCATCCATTTGCCAGCAAATGCCATAATTTCATTCTTCTTTATGTCTGAATAAAACTCCATTTTGTACATATACCATATTTTCTCCATTCATTCATATGTTAATGGGTACCTGAACTGGTCACATAATTTGACTATTGTCATTTGTGCTGCTGTGACCCAGCAATCCCAACAGACCTTGAACTTTGTAATAATGTGTCTCTAAATGTTCTCATCACAAATATGATCATTGTGAGAATAGTCAAAGGTACAATGAAAATTTTCTGAAGGACTAAAAATAAACAAGTACATGTATTTTCATGGGTTAAATATCCCTTGGAATAAGATAAACACATCAATTGATTTTTAAGTATTAGGTTAATATCAAAAGTTTTTTTGCAGTATAATGAAAACTTTAACATAGTTTTCTGGTATTTAAAAAAGAGGAATTTTGTTTCATTCCAGGATTCATAGTTTTACTGCCTTTACAGTTCTATATCTTAACTTTTTCTTTAACTCATATGTTTTGATTTTGTTGCTCTGTAAATTTGTATCTATAGAATTCTTATAGACAAAAACAAATCAAGTAGTTTGGACCTGATATATATATATATAGTATCACTTATAGCAAATATTTGCTGATAATACTCTTGATGCTGTGTTACTTATCTGCAGTTGGTTTCCTTTTGCCTCATTTTTCTGATTTTCAAAATTTTTAAGCTGCTATAAAGATCTAAGTTAAAACAAATGGCAGAAGTATTAACTCATTAGATTTCTAAGGAGTTTTACTACTTCTCCAACACCCCATTAAAGGTCATATTTTCCATTATTGCTCATAACAAGAGATTAATCTTCAAGACCTTGGGAGGTTAAGGTAGGAGGATCAGGAATTCTAGGTCAGGCTGGACAACTTGGTGAGGCTCTGTCTCAAAAATATATTTTAAAAAGTTTGGGGGGAAAAAAAGGCTGGAACTATAGCTCATTGGTAAAATTCCCCAGGTTCAATTTCAAGTACTGCCCCAATAAATAAATAAGTATCTAAATACTATTTGTGAAAGACATTTGATTTATTTTCAACTTTTTTCCATCGTAGTTCAGAAACCTGTTCTGATGAATCTATGTGTATTCATAAGTGTCAGACAGGACTCGAGGAATCATATTTCTGTTGTCACAGTCATAATTTATTTCCCTTTGTATTTACCCCTCCCTGTATCTGTCATCTGACATTTCTGCCTGTAGTATCTGACTAACTGCTGAGGGAAAACCATCCTACTCAACTCTATTAATCATTCCCTTTTCCTAGCTAGAATAATAATGGAAAAAAATCCCCAAACACAGTGTGTGGTAATTAGATATAATGTGCCACCACTCACTGGGGCTGGGTTCAGAACTTCCCCAGGTGCAGAGGACTCAGGAATAATTGAGGATTTCTATTTATGTCATTCAAGAAAGGAGTGTTTCCTAAAGCTCTAAACCTGACCTTTCTGTGCTTACTGAGAGCTTACTGTAAGTCTTTGAAAGTCACTCATTGGTCTCTATATCAACTAGTTGCTTGATAATAAATTTATCCAAGAAACTCTTGGATGATTGGACATAGTAAATATTCCCAGAAACCCAGATATCTGGGCTCTGATGGCAAATCAGAGAGAGACAAACACTGACATCCTGTGCCTTTAGTGTTGAGGCGGGAATCCCCTATTGGGTAAATCCTCATGGGGAAGACTTTCTGGGAAAATCAACCCAGGACAGAGAAATAAACTGCTCTCCGCTATTTTTACTTTTTTTTTTTTTCTCGGTACTAGGGATTGAACTAAGTACTTAGGCAAACACTACCACTGAGCTACAACCTCAGCCTTTTACCTTGCCTTTACAGCAGCATTTGCAGATATTACCTCTGCCTTTTGCCTGAAAGAAAAAAAAAGTCTCTGGAATTTTAGAAGAAGGAAGAGAGTTGAGAAGATGGAGACAGCAAAAGTTCTCTGTATCTTCCAGAATTGTAGCCCTGTTTTAAAAACACTCCATGTTTCTATGGCTCTTTACTCCCTCTTGTGGCGATATAGTGCCACTGCTCTCTAACTTTTGCAGACTACCTTTGCACAGATCACCTAGTTGTTTAAAGCTAGAATATAATTAAGTTGGCTGTAACAATCCAATAAGGCAAAAGGCAGAAAGTCTATGCTGTATTTGGACACACATTTAGATTTAAGGAATTCAACTATGAGCATGTAGATCCACTGTTTACACCAATAGTTTCACAAACACTTTGTCCACTGAATATTGGGTAATGGGGGTTTTAGGATTTGGGGAGAAAAGAAAGCACCAGATTTTCCTCCCTCCATTACAACCGAGGAAAAATAATGTAAATTTTCCTAAAAAAATAAAACTATAGGACCTAATTCATATATACATTTGAGTAACAATGTATGTGTAATATTTATAGAATAATTTCATGTATTGGATATTGTATTCTCTATTATAATGTGTCCATTCTGCAATACAGAGAGGAGTGAAACAAATGACACAGCTTGGGAGGTCTCTTTTTCGAAATCCTGAATGGGATGAGAAGCTGTCTAAGAAAAGATGCATGAAATAGATTCCATTTTTTAAGGAAAATGTAAGGAAACAAATTTTAAAGTGTTGTGCTTTGTTTTAGGGTCATTCTCAATAGGTAGGGTCAAGTGCAACTATTATTTACACAATAGTTTTTAGTGCTTTGGTAAATTCTATGACATCTGTTTTTAAGCATAGATTCTATAAAGGGCATTCTTGAACTGGCCTGGAGCTGGAGCATAGTCAAGGTAGATATAAACAGTCATCTCTCCTAGTATGGTAGGCAATGTCTAAGATTGTCCTCATGATCCTTCTCTTGTGGTATTCATATCCTTGTATCTTAGTCCTGGATTGGACTTGACTTGCTTTCAATGAATAGAATATTGCAAATGTAGTGGGATGTTACATAAAAGAGGTTACAAAAAGACTATAGCTTGCCAAAACTTGGATGTAGCCAAGATATCCTTCTACTGGTGTGGTACAGCCAGATGACAACAGAATAATATTCAGTACCAAAATAAAATGAAATAAGGAGCTATCAATTCTATGACGTTTTGGAAAAGACAAAACTATGAAGACAGTAAAAAAACAAACAAACAAACATAAAACATTGGTGGCAAGGGGCTGGGGGAAGGATGAATGGGTGTAGTAAAGAATAAGTTTGGGGTAGTTTCATTATTCTGCATGATTCTATAGTGACGGATACATAGCATTATACATTCATCAAAACCCAAAGATTGGGCAACACCATGAGTGAACTCTAACATAAGCTATTGACTTTGGGTAATTACGTGTTAATATTTTGTCAGCTTCAACAATTATAACAAATGTCCCACTCTGGTGGGGGATGTTGCTAGTGGGGGAGGTTGCATGTGTGGAAACAGTGAGTATATGGAATTCTTTGTGCTTTCTGTTCGACTTTGATGCTCAGTTTTGCCTAAAACTGCTTTTAAAAAAAAAAAGAAACTATTTTTTAAAAAACAACAGACTATTTCTTCTGTGAAGTGCTTTCTCTCTCTCTCTCATCCACCCACTCTGAGAGAAGCCAGCTTCTATGTTGTGAGTAACCTTAAGGGACAGTCCCTGTGGCAAGGAACTGATGTTTCCTTACAATAGTTAGTGAAGGCCTGAGGTCTGCCTTCAGCCACAGACGTGAGCTTGGAGTGGATCCTCCCCAGATGAACAATGAAATTATTCTTAACGTTGATGCCTGAATTGCCTGTTGGCAAAATGATTTACTTTAGGTATTCAGCTGAGCCATGCCCAGATTTCTGATCACAGAAGTTGTATAATAAATGAATGTTTATGATTTAAACTGTGTAGGTTTGGGAGTAATTTGTAAGCAGTAGTAGATAATGTTGCTGCTATCTCACCTCTTCTGTTCAAATGTTGAAGAGATTCTTTATTTTTTTTTTATAGTTGTAGATGGACAGCATGCCTATATTTTATTTGTTTCATTTTTTTAATGTTGTGCTAAGGATTGAGCCCAATGCCTCACACATGCTAGGCAAGTGCTCTGCCACTGAGCCTCAGCCTCAAGATTCTTTATTTTATTTTATTTTTTATTTACTGGGGATTGAACTGAGGTCCTTGCACATGCTTGGCAAGCACTCTACCACTAAGCTACATCCCCTGCACTGAGACTCTTTAAAACTTAGAATTAAATGAAAGTATTAAATCCATTGTTCATTCTCTGAACTCTATGCACAATTAAGCATAAATAGATAAAATTACCTATGAACATATATTTATAATCACTGTGTTGTTCTAGAGCCAACTGTCAGCCCTCCTCATGAAAAAAAAATTAACTTTTTTGGGGTAATTACTATTTGCCAGGCATGTTTTAGAAGAATAGTTAAATAATTTATCCAAGACTATTTAGATTTTTTTTAAAAAAAGAGGTAGGAAGTCAACTGAGGTATGACTTTTTAGTAAAAGTAAGTTGTATCTCTCTTTCCAGAATGTCTCCTTGAGTTTTCTGATTCTAGATTTTCATCTACTAATCCATGTAAAATAGTCCTCCCCCATAGTTCCTGTTAAACTGGCCACTTCCTCAAATCTGAGTTGTTGCACTAATTTCAGAGTGTTCTCGATCCTTAACTACAATTATAAAAAGGTAAGTTGTATTGTCTGTGCAAAACATTAGTCCACCTTTTTTTGAAGAATTTCCCACATAAGGTTTTTTTAGGGGCATTGCTAGTTTTAGGTCTTGTCAAGAATTAGACCATGATCTGCAATAGGCTTGGCCACAGTGATTATTTTCCAATGAAATACCGAACAGAGAATTTCTCCATAATTTGAAAAACTAAACCTTGCTAAGGTCCTCATTTTCTTCTAGAGGGTTTCAGTAGTTTTCTGGGTCCTAGTTTTCTATAGCATTGAGGATCAGGGGAAGTTAGCGTAATACATAAAATACATAAAGCAAAACATGGAAAGAGAACAATAGGAGATTTAGAAAATCCACAACCATAGTGGGCTCTTTTAAATATATTTATCTCAGTGACTGATAGTACAAGCAGACAAAATATCACTAAGGATACAGAAGATTTGATAGTATAATCTGCAAATTTAATGGCCGTATATAGAACTCTAAGTCCCATAGTGCAAATTACACATTCTTTTCAAGTATGCGTGGAATCTTTACTAATGTTGGCAAAATGATGGATCTTAAGGCCAGTCTCAATATATTATAAAGGCTTGAAAATCAGAGTGTTCTTTGCTATAAATGCATTAAGCTTGAAATCATTAATAGAAAAGATTATTAAAAAATTCTCCTGTGTGATATTAAGAAACAAACCTGTAAGTAACTCATGTATCAAGAAGAAATTAGAAAACATTTAGACTGGAAAATCTCCAAATTTTCTAGGAGATAATGATAGGAAGCAAAGAGGAGGTTGTGGATTGGAATGAGGGGTCTTGGAGTCTAATTGAGACAGGAAAAGAAGATAAGAAAGGCTCTGGGTATTAAGAGAGCCGAGAGCCACTGCATAGGAGCCACAGTGATAGGGAAGAATTCTGCAATGGGAGTACTTGCACTAGAAATGTAGGATAGTTGGGCATGAGATTTCAGAAGTGGTAAGGTTTTTTTTGGTAATGAACATGCCCACAGTATAACCATGGGAGAAAAATATGAATAGTTGATTAGATTTGAAAAAAGTCACTGGAAGTCAGGGCATTAACCAGAAGACAAGGCATTGGATGGGCCCAATATAATGGGTCCAATGTACAATGATTCTGAAGTCTCCAAGTAGTATAAAAGGAGCTGAGGTGGAGAGCAACACAGCAGAAAATAAACTACGTGGTGAATGAGGAATTGTGAACAGGAAGTTAGAAGATTAAAATTAATGAAATGTTAAAGTGGGTACAAATCCCAAGTGGTTCAAGCATCAAAGGAGTAAGTGAGCTAGATAAGCCAATTTTACTAATGAAGCATATTTCATCAGGTACATTCTGTGAAAGGAGACAAAAGCTGGCAGTAGCTCAGCTTTTCACTGAAAGTGGGTAGCATGGTTTACACAATGCCCAGGATTTATCAATTGCTTCCTATTGAAAAAAAAAAAAAACAGCCTCAAATTTTGACTCCTGAGTAGGCTTTTCTCAACCTCACAACATAACTTTCGTTAGCATGACTATTCTCTGTATTCTCAGCTTCTCTGCTCACCAAGCTGGTTTGTTCACTATGCAATACATTTGGCCACTTGTGATTTTTGTAGGGGAGAATACACATCTTGTCACTCAGGCATCACAAGCTGCTCTACTATTTTTTTTTTCTTTTTTTAATATCAGGGATTGAACCTGGAGGCGGGGAGGGTGCTTAATCACTGAGCCACATCTCCAGCCCATTTTTTATGTTTTAGTTTGAGACAGGGTCTTTCTAAATTGCTTAGGTCCTTGCTAAGTTGCTGAAGCTGGCTTTGAACTCGTGATCCTCCTGCCTCAGCCTCCAGAGACACTGAGATTACAGGCGAGCGCCACCATGCTGACTCTATTGTTTTCTTAAGCATGATTGTGTCTGTAATTGAATGAGTTTTAAACTACATGATACATGGAATTTCATGGAACTAAAGTTGTTTTTAAATTGCTTCACTTGTATAATCACACAAGTATATTTTCATGTAAAAAACAGATAAAGTGAGAGTTCCCTTGATTATTTTCATGGTCTCCATCCAACCCATCTTCAGAACTAACTACTATTATCAATTGGCATGCTCTTCTTGGACTTTTCTCTATTCATTTACATTCTATAAATATACATAGGGGGGCTGGGGATGTGGCTCAAGTGGTAGCGCGCTCGCCTGGCATGCGTGAGGCCCGGGTTCGATCCTCAGCACCACATACAAACAAAGATGCTGTGTCCGCCGAAAACTAAAAAAAAAAATAAATATTAAAATATTCTCTCTCTCTCTCTCTCTCTCTCTCTCTCTCACACACACACACACACTCTCTCTCTCTCTCTCTCTCTCTCTCTTTAAAAAATAAATAAATAAATATACATAGGGGAGTATATAGTTTTACATATCAGATTATCTTATTCTTCAACTTTTCAAGGACTTTCCATTGTAGTTAGAATGAAGTCCATACTCCTTACTATGGCCTGAAGGATTCTACACAATCTGGTCTTTGCCTCTTTGATCTTCTCCTGGTATGAAGAAATGCTAAGGTGTTCTTCCCATAGTCTATGTGCTGTACAGTCTATTTAGAAAGCCCTGTACCCATCCTGGCTTGACTGATTCCTTCAGCTCTGAGCTCAAAATTTATTCCTTATAAGACTTTTGCAGACACCCACTCTAATTTAATACTCCTACCCCCTCATCTCTGTTTCCAAACTCCTTTTCCATATCCTTATTTTAGGCAAGATAGCTGCTCCACTGGGTTTGAATCCCCACTTCACTAGATGGTAGTTAAGTCATTTAACTTTTTTTGTGCTCAGGTTTCTCATCTGAAGACAAAGATATTTATAGTACCTACTTTAGGAAATCAGGTGAATTAATATTTGTAAAACAACAAGAAAGTGCTTAGGACATATTGAAATCTGTATATATTTTTCCTCAGCACTTGCCATTATCTGCAATTATTTACTTATTTGTATGTTTATCATTGCTTTTCTCCCTGAAGAATGCAGGGACCTTGTCTGTTTGGCTCTTAGCACCAAGAACAGTGTCTGATTCATAGCAGCCTGTAATAAAGAAAAGTTTGAATGTAAGAATGTTCAAATATTACCTTCTGCATTGGGATCGATGTGTTCAAGAGATAAGTTTAAAATGGAAAGCATAGTTCTGCTTTTATTAAAAGTGTTTAACTTTTATACACTGGAACTAAGCTCCTCTCATACTTCCAAAGAAGTAGGACTAACCCAACTGCAATTCCCTCATGTGTCTTACTTTCCCAAAGAGCACAGGGTCCATACAACCAATGTCACAGCTGCTACTCACCAACAATCTTTAGAAAACATTAGTGCAGTTATTACAAGCAAAACTGACAGTCCCAGATCCCAGTACAATCCAGACCTATATTGCAGTTGCCAGCCAAGTGATTTAGGATTATCTGGAGGATGAGAAAAGAGAAAAGCTTCTTGTCTGAGCTTGTCAGATTGCCAGTGATATTGTGCCAGCTGGCCAGGGTTGATGATCCTAAACCCAATTGGAAAATTGTAAAGAGGTTAGTTATGCTTCTGTGTGCTCCTCTTGATACCTTGTATAAACCCAAGGCTTTCTGTAGCTGTGATGCAGCTACTGTCACCACTGTGGCTGGGCTTCAGAGGCCCAGGGAAGTCACACTAATGTAAACTTTGCTACTCCAAAGGATGCATAGAAGTTTCTTTCCTGCAAACAGTTTCTTGCTACAGCAGGTCCAACCTCGATCATCTATTGAAGGCTAAGAAATAAGATAAAGGAGAAAGAAAATAGAAACAACAACAACAACAACAACAACAACAACATTAGATTTTCACCTACAAATCAAGCTTGAGAAAAATCCAAGTGTCAGGTGTTCCATTCTGGTTCTAGTAAAGAACCTGAAATTTGTGCATAGTACAGCTGCCTATTCAATATTGTGTCCCCTAAAAGATTTCTTGTGACTCCCCCAAGAAAGAAATTTCCATTTTTTATCCAAGACTGATCCTGACTCATGAAGTGTGAGTTTGTGGAAAGCCTATGTTGATCCCCACATGAATATGTTTTCTCTTTTACCTAAGCTACTGTGGTCTGAAATCAGCTGGTAAAGTTGTAATCTAAAGTCACCGGCTGCTCAATGACAGCCCAAACTATTCATAGTAAATACAAAAGTTTTTCTCTCTCCTGTCATATTTTGATCCAGATGATAGCTTTCATTTGTTACCTCAGTAGACACCAGTATGTTCAGGGTTTTGTGTGGGCCCCTCCCTATTTCACACCTCAAGCTTTGCAACTGCAGAGATAGGAAAGTTATATCCACATGTCCCAAAAGAAAACAAATAATACAAATTGCAAAAAAGAGTATTCTTTTCTCAACGCCCAGTGCCAGGTAGGCCTAGAATGGCCACTCCATGATGTCTCAACTGATGGTCTGGACCAAGCTGATGGTGTGGCCAGAAAGGAGATGGTGGGGGTCTCTTGTCAGCTGAGAAAACATCTTGCCCAGCTTGTTGATCTACGTGACAGGAGAAAGGAAATAGAATATAGCCCCTTGTACAGGTGTAGGAAGTGAAAGAGAAATGGCAGGACCTGGGTTATTCCCTATAGATCAAGGTGTCCTAAACCATTAGTAAATGTGGTTCAGTGAATGTCTCTAGCTCTCTTCCATTAAATTGGCTGTTCCTCTTTGTTTGGGAGCCAGATATTAAGTGCAGTTGTATGAAAGAGGGATGAAATAATCCTCTTTACTGTGGCTAAGGCTGAAACATGATTTAAGGTTCAGAAAACTTCACCTTCCCAAGTAGTGATTGATTCTAGATAAGCCTGTCAAGACAACAGTTTCCAATTACACATATTCTTTGTGGCATCTGGGTACTACTACTGATCTCTCCATTTTCTACTCTGCCTTAGATGGACGTTATATTTTTCTGGTCATTGTTACAGCTCTCACTCACTTTTTCTCAGTCGTTATAGATGCTTTTTCTCTACCTGGATCTGCAATGTGGGAATTCCCTTCTGTTTCTCTTTCTCACTGTTCTCTTCATATTCTGGCTGGATAATTTTATTTACTTCCAAAACTTCAACTTGATTTTCATGTTGATCTCTGCTCTATCTTAATCTCTTTCTTCTCCCCTAAATTTCCAAAACTGTTTTTCGAATTGATTTTTGGGTTGTCCATAAAAAGGCCTCATTTGCATCCTGAAATCATATCAAAGGCATCAAATCCACCACTGCTCCCCGTCTACTTCTCTACTCTTGACAAACTTACTCCTTCTCTGGGGGTTCCTATTCCAATTAATGTCATGCCTATGTAATTCTTAAAGCTTAGATCAAATGCCTCTTCCTTCTTGAAGCATTCCATGATACTTTGGTTGGAATTATAAGGTTTCTTCCTCTCCTCTTCCTCCTCCTTCTCCTCCTCCTCCTCCTTCTCCTCTTCTTCTTTTCTTTTTTGGTGGTACTGGGAATTGAACCCTGAACCCAGGGGCACACTCTCACTAAGCCACATCCCCAGTTATTTTATTATTTTTTATTGTTTTGAGTCAGGGTCTCACTAAATTGCCTAGGCTGGTGTCAAACTTGTAATCTTCTTCCTCAGCCTCCTGAGTTGCAGGGATTATAGGCCTGTGCCACCACACCCAGTTTAGAAGCTCTTTTCTTTGCACAGTATGCTGATTTTTCTTTTTAAATGGATTTGTCAAGGATTGTGAAAGGTCTGAGATTGTAGTTTACTTGCAAGCTATCTAGTTAGCTGAGTTCAATGGATGGTAAGATAGAATATAACACTTCTGGGTCAGGGACAAAGGACTTTATTACTCACAGCACAGCAAACTCCATAAGCTTTTTTTTTTTTTTAGCTATTGTCAGACCTTTATTTTATTTATTTTTATGAGGTGCTGAGAATTGAACCCAGTGCCTCACACATGCCGGGCAAGTGCACTTCCACTGAGCCCCAGCCCCAGCCCCAAACTCCATAAGCTTTATGTTTGTATTTGGTCTCTTGTTCCCCCCATGTCCCATGATTGAGGGGCAGAGGGGCCTATGTTGATGCTGGGAATGCAGTAATTTTGTGCCACATCCGAAGAGCTCTGAGCTTAGTGATACTGGATCTTTTATAATGGATGCAAGGAAACCTGCCTGACCCTTGCTCTAGAGGGAGATGTTACATTTATTATACTGGACAGTAAATAAACCTGACTTTCGTTCCACAGGGAAGGGTTATCTCTATCTTTCAATTGATTATACCGCTGATTATACAAACATCTGTGTAAAGGCAGTCAGGAACAAAAGGTCAGTTGGTAAAGACAGAAACATGAGAGACCAATTGATAATTGTCTCTGAACAGGATTTATTATTTATTTTTTTATATTAATGATTAGCATTTTTTCTACATCTCAAATATAGTTTCTTATATATTGGAAATGGTGGCTATTTTTTTTTTTTTTGTATTAGGGATTGAACCTAGGAGAACTTTACCACTGAGCCACATCCGCAGCCCCTTTTATGTTTTATTTTGAGATAGAGTCTTTATGTTGCTTAGGGCCTCCCTAAGTTGCTGAGGCTGACTTTGAATTTTTGATCCTCCTGCCTTGGCTTCTTAAACTACTGGGATTACAGGTGTGTGCCACCATGCCTAGCTATTTTTGATATTCTTTGAATCACCCCATCAAGTTTCCTTCATGACCAGAGAAAATCTGTTAATAGAACAAGGTATTCCTGGCTGTTGGGGGCCATGGAGATCCTGCAAAGAATGGGGGAACTATTAGGCCCAGCATCTGTTGAAAATCATTACCAAAACTGTGGCTTCAACCATGACCAGTTTGACAGAGAATAATACTTTAGAAATAATTGTATCACTCAGGGTTCTTACTTACAAGTGAGAAAAATGAACTCTGGCTGATTTAAATAGAAGGATTATTAAATGGACACAGGATAGGTGACAGAATTTCTAGGGGAGCCATAGAGTGAGTTGCTGAGGTTCTGCAGCCAAGAACTATGCCCAAATCATGCTCCTCTTGCAGCTGGGTGCTAGATGCTGCCACTTGTACCTCTGAGACTACTGCCATTGATCTTGCCCACTCTGGCTAAAACTAATGCCTTTTCTTCATCCATCACCCTTCACTAGAACCAATGCTGTATAATGTCTCATCCGCTCCATCAATCATTAGTTTCCATATCAATGCCTTGGGAGCAAGTATCTGATTGGCAAACTTGGATCATGAGCTATGCTTGGCTTCAAGAGAAGCTGGGAAGATGAATAGTGGGCATTTTCAACCTTTAAGGTAGGAAACAACAGATGGGGAATTCTCCAACAATAGGAAGTTGGCAAAACTGGGTGTCAAAAAAGAAAAAAGAATGTGGTTTCACTGTACTCTTACACTCTCAGCTTTCCATGCACCATAAGGACTAACCCATAAAGCTTGTTTCTCCCATGGAACAGTGACTTCTTGGAAGAGAGACCTCCTTTAAGTTGGAACAAAGAGAGTGCATTTAGGAGTTTTCACCTGTAGGAAAAATAAACAGAATTCTCACTGGGAAAGGATGGGGGAAAGATTAGAAAGAACAGGGGATATAATCTGCCTGGGTTCTTTAGGGACCCAACATCTCTTTTCTCCTTCCTGGATCAGCCTGAAAAGATGGAGCAATTGAAAGGATAGAAATTTAGATTAAGAACTTTAGATTGCCTTGCAGGTGATCTTGAATAGGATAGGATGACTGCTACAGAATGGCTATGGCCCTATCATTGATTTATCTGATGAATAAGCTGAAACTCCTCTTCCCTCTCTCTTGACTTTTGGCTAGCATGCAAGGATATACTGTTGTTTGTGTAAAATGTTCATTTTAATATATTTTTTTATTTGGATAAAAATAAATTTGACTCCCATAGAATTCACTAAAATAGTACAGAGAGCAAGTTATATAAGTCACAAATTTTAGGAATAGCTAATATGATTTCAAGGCTACCTAGATTTGAGTTGGGGCAGAGGGTAGGTGGGTTGAGGACACCAGAGATCTCTCAGTCATTCTAAAGTAATAAACTACAAGTTTTATCAGTAACTGGATGCAGAAGCAAAGGCCAGCATGACCTTAAGGAATATCCCCATCGGGACAAAACTTTCCTCTATGTTAAGTTAACATTTAGGCTAGAGGAAAAGGGAAGACAGAAATTTCCTGAAAGAAATTTACTTCAAACAGACCAGATCAAGTTGCTTTTTTTTTTTTTTTTTTTGTGAGTGTGTGTGGTACCCAGAATTGAACCCAGAGGTCCTCTATCATGGAGCTACATCCCCAGCCCTTTTTATTTTTTATTTTGAGAGAGGATTTCCCTAAATTGCTGAGACTGGCCCTGAATTTGCGATCCTCCTGCCTCAGTGTGGACAGCAGGCTGTGCTCTGCTCTGAGTTACTCTTTGATGTGTAGATGGGGAGTTTTCAGTCTGTGCCTAAACCATTTTGTAAAGCAGGAGTTTTCCATAAGCTATTTCATTTTGAGTTTAAGTGCTGAAGTGAAATAACTTTACATCTTGTTTGCACAAGTGAACAACTACCATCTACCTGTCACAACCATAAGGCACAAACTAATAAATGAATTAATCATGCTAATAAAAATGACCACCTGTGAACTTATTGAATTAATCAGAAGCACATGGATGCATGGGAGTATCAAACTCATACTGGAAAAAGCAGGCCACAGGCTTACCAAACACACCAGAACATTGTATAATTCAATGCCCTAATTGGAAACCCATAAAATGAGGAGCACCCTAGAGTGGACTTGATGACGCCTTGACCCTGTCACCTCTTTATGAGCCTTGCCCAGGAAAATTGCCATAGTGATGAACCTCCTAATCTGTATCCTTGAGATTTAGCAGATCGTGGTTTCTCCTGTCTGTGAGGACCATGTAAATCCTACTCTAAGCTGACATCTCAGTGAGACGCTTCACGCTCACACTGAGAAACTGCTGACCCACCAGACCTTGGCCTAGAATAAGTTTCTGCACTTTGACAACTCTGCACTTTGAACAAATTCTTTGGCTGGTTAGTAATCTTATTTGACTACCTAGAGTGACTCTTGGCATTCATATCTGCTTTCTGTCTTTTCTCTTAGTTCACCCTCCTGAACTTCTGTGGCTGCCTTTACCCTTTCTTAGCTTTTCTGTCATATATATATATATTGTATAGCATGTGATATGTGACTTGAGAGTTATATATTAGGTATATATATATATATATATATATATATATATATATATATATAAATTATATAGCATGTGATATGTGACTTGAGAGTTATATATTAGAAATTAAGACTGGAATAAAAGCACTTGTGATTACCTGGCTTGTGACTACCAGGTGACCCATAGTATTCAGTGAACTGTCACTGATGAAAGTGGTGTAGACTGTGAATTTATTACTAATAAATTCTGACATCGTGGAAAGACACAAACATGTCTGGTTTATGTTATTGACATAGTGTTCATGACACTTAGCCTTCCAAGTTGCTGAGATAAGTGTGCACAACTGAACCCAGTTCATGTTGCTTTTAATTGATCAGTTTATGTCTCTGTTTTCATCTTCCCCTTCCCATAAAAATAGGACTTGAAAGCAAGATGAGACCATTAGAGAAAATAAGCTGCACCTATATAGCAAAACACTCTTTTGTAGTGTGTTAAATTATGTACCTCATTTTACTTCGATGACTGTAATTCCTCTATACTTATTGCCTCTCATTCCCATTCCAGTCATATGGACACTTATTTTACTTGTCACTTGAACTTTCCTATTCCCGTTAGCTGTCATCAGTACTAGCCAAAACTGAGTTCTGAGACTCGAAATTGGAATATTGGCTCTTTAACAATGGCTGAGAGAGGCTGAATTCTTACTTAGGTTGTAGGCTTGTGGCTGAATGCTCTTTCTCTTAAGTTACAACTGACTTGATTTTGCAGTTTGATTTCTAGAAGTAGGAATAATGAACTTTGATTTTTTAAAAAATATTTGTTTTTAGTTGTTGATAGACTTTATTTTATTCATTTATTTATATGCGGTGCTGAGAATCGAACCCAGTGCCTCACACATGCTAGGGAAGTGTTCCACCACTGAGCCACAACCCCGACCCCTGAACTTTGATTTTTTTAAAAACCAGACTAACAGGATTATTTGATTAAACAAGAAATATTACCATATAAGATTGAAACAAATACTCCACAAAGGTGATCTGCGAGTTTGCTCTACTGTGAAGCTAGGCAAAGAGGTCAGTGCATAAGTTTGCAGGGTTCTCCTTGGAGTTATATTGAACAAGTTTGGCTGCTCAGTTCATAAAGCTGTGGTGGCTTCCCCCTTGCAGGGATCAGGGGTGCAGAGATCAAAAGTTACTGAGTTGTTGCAAAGGTTTACCCTTGAACTTTAGATTCCCACGTGTCCCTTTAGCAAAGGAATTTATCATTGGTCTCAATCAAGGAGAGTTGCACATGTAGACCTGCTTTTGAAGGGTAGAGGGTGGGTGGGTGTGAGAAGAGTGGGTTTAGGACCCAGAAGCAGGATTCGCTTCTAGGCATTGTGTCCCACTGGTTGAAAGTCCTGGCCATGCTGTACCTCTTCTTCCTTCCCTCATCTTCTTTCTTTTTCGGGTATTAGGATGAACCCATGGCCTCAAGCATGCTAGGCAAGCACTCTATCACTGAACTGCATCCTCAGCCATTTTTATCTTGAGACAGGGTCTCCTAATTTGCCCAGGCTGTCGTGCAATTTTCGATTCTTTTATCTCAACCTTCTGAATAGCAGGGGTTATAGTGTGCCAGGTTCCTGCTTTATATGTAAGGGTTAAAGGTGAGAGAACTTCCTTTTCATGCCAACTGAAGCTGGCCTATGTGCCTATTTGTACAATTTGGCTGTTACCTAGCTAATATCTCTCAAGTGCTCCCTCCCTCCACCCCCCTTCACCAACTCTGTACTGGGCCTTGCTCCAGAGTTTCCAGCTTGCCAGGCATGCTGCTCTAACCTATCTCCCTAATTCTCTTTCTTATCTTTGAATGCAGTGTTCTAGGAGCTTGTCTCCTTGGGTTTCCAAGTGTACCAGAATTCAAGGGTCAAACCAGTGTAAAGCAGATGTGGGCAAATGGCTAAGAGAACAAAGCTTGTTTAGGGTCCAGCTGGTAGTGAAAAGATGTGCACTCTGGAGATTTAGGCTTGGGTCACAGAGAGACTTTTTTTGTTCTGCTGGAGCACTGAAATCAAATTTACAGAGCTTACAACCACAGTTGCCTGGTAGACTTCTGTAGCTGTAGGCTTTACTTCCTCTTCCTAAGCACAGTTTTGCTGAAATCGAAGCCATAAGTTGCTCTATCCACAATATTTCCAGTTTGATAAGTGGCCCCCTATAACCTAGGTGCTTGAGCCAGAAATATGGTGTTATTTTAGTTGCTCCTTCCTCACATCCACATCCAGTTAATCACAAATACCTATTAAGTCCATTTCCAAATGTTCATTTTCTCTCCCACATTTCCTCTCCTGGCCTCCATAATGTCCCCCACATTTTTAATATATTCTTATTATCCACCTATAATTAACTCTCCATAAAGCAGCCAAGTGATCTTTCCATGATATGTGTTCTGCCTACCACCTGTGGAGGAATACTGTTCAATACTGTTTTCTGGGTCTGAGGTTGTGGCTCAATAGTAGAGCACTAGCCTAGCATGTGTGAGACGCTGGGTTTGAGTCTCAGCACCACATAAAAAAATAAGTAAACAAAATAAAGGTATTGTGTCCATCTACAACTAAAAAAAAATTTAAAAAAGCAATTGTTTTTTGCACATAGTTCAGATATTTAAGCATGAATTGAATGGCTCTGCTTAGTTTTGTAGTTTCACCCTTTTCCTGTTCAAAGGTGACTTTTATCTGCTCTTGTCTATAATGCCCTTCTTCTTTTTTAGTCAATTCTACTTCACATTCTTTGGAATTATTCCCTCCTTTTCTCTAGCCTGGACAGGGTTAGTTTATTTTGGCATAATCAATTAGCATACTTCCACCCATTTGTCACAAGTCTTAATAGGTTGCACCATATTGAAAGTTTATCACCTTTGAAAAGCTTCAAGAATTTTTATTACTCAGCTGTAACTTAAATCCTTAGTATATGCTCAACAAATGTTGAATGAATGAATGACACTATATCACCGTAACTGTGCCGCGCATATATTCCCTGGAGGGCGCGTGTGTGTGTGTGTGTGTGTGTGTGTGTGTGTGTGTGAGAGAGAGAGAGAGAGAGAGAGAGAGAGAGAGAGAGAGAGAGCCCCCAGTGTGAGGGAGGAACAAAATTCATTTAAGAGCACTTGCTTACTTTTTTTTTTTTTTGTCCCTGTGATTCTATTTCTGGAAGTCAGTGGTGGGAATCTAGGACTTTGCCTTTTGAAAGTTCCTGGATGATTTTTATGCAAGAGATCCAGGTATTATATTGAGAAATCTTTACCACGGCTAAGGGTAACTTTCTTACTTAAAGTCTATATCTGAAAGCCCCTTAAGGATAGGTGCACCGCGATATTTTTCTAGGCCGGTTCCTAAACCTGGAAAACGTTTGTTGAGAGAATGACGAAATGATAGGGGATGTATATAGAGGGCTGCCACACAACTTTTGAAAACTCCATTCTTTTTTTTTTTTTTTTTTAAGAGAGAGTGAGAGAGAGTATTTTTTTAATATTTATTTATTTATTTATTTATTAGTTTTCGGCGGACACAACATCTTTATTTGTTTGTGGTGCTGAGGATCGAAGCCGGGCCGCATACTTGCAAAGCGAGCCCGCTATCGCTTGAGCCACATCCCCAGCCCCAAAACGGGCTGCTTTTTTTTTTTTTTTTTTTTAACCTTAAACCAAGTCTTTTGGGCAGGGTCTTCCAGCAAGCAGTCACACTGGACTACATTTCCCAAGGGGCCATGCTTTCGCCACGCAGGCGTACTTGGGAACGCTAGCTTGCGCAGGCGCACTTGGGAAACTACAGTGCCTGTTTTCTTCCCAGAGACCGGCAGGTCGCCTGCTCGCATCCTGCCCCCGCCACTCCCCCAGCTAATTGAGCCTGGCTGATTGAGCCCAGCGACACTGCTAGTGTGTGTGAGGTTGAAGGCAGGAGTCATGACTTCGCCGCTCAGGTTCGACGGGCGTGTGGTACTGGTCACCGGCGCGGGAGGAGGTGAGCCTGGAAGATTGTACGGCCGGCGCGTGTCCCCCTCACGCCGCGGACCCTCCGGTTTGGGTAAGGGATATGTGTGCGGTCGCAGTCCAGGTTCAGGCGTCGGGACTGTGGGCGGGGATGGTGAAGCGGATGGCAGAGCGTGGGCTTGACCGGGTGGCGGCGGTGGTGGGAGGAACCGCAGTTTAAAGGCACTGAATCTGAAGGGGAGCGCCCGCGAGTGGGGGGATCGGCCTTGAGACGGGAGTCACTCAGGCAGGTGCAGCCTACTTTCCCCAGCACCCACGGGCAGCTTCCCAAACCCGGCTGGGCGGCGGGTTGCACAACTGGGTGAAAGTTCTTGGCTCTGTGGGTGTTGATTATGACTCTTGGTGTGGGGGGGACTCTTGTTAGGCCTTGCTCCGATCTCTTAAGGCCTGAAAAGCCGCCTCAGGCCTGGAGGTCCCATCTAAGGAGTGGAGATGCCAGCTTCTTGACTTTGACAAGGCAGTTATTTAGTGTTTATTTTCTAATGTCTGATGTTTTTTAAGTTCTGGAGAGGGCCTATAAAGAGGACATCCATCTGATAAGAGCCCTCCTTGGAGTTTGTATTGTATGCTTATCAAGCCAGGCCGTGTTTTCAAAGTCCAGTGGAATCCTGGAAAAGTTGTAAACGCCAGTGCGTGCAGGGTCGAGGTAAATGATAGAGGAATAAAGTGGGAATGGGACAGGAAGAGTGAAGAAAGGAAGAGCAGAGACATTTCTGAAGTGGACCATCCCTTAGGAAATTTGCCAGATCCTCATATATTTCAGGAGAAGCAAACCGAAGAAATGTTATGTGAAAAAACCCAAACAATTTTTAAAGAACAAAAATTAAAACAAACCACTCTCACACACACTGATCCTCTGCAGTAAGATTTTTGCTCTAGTTTCCCCCAAGTGGGTGATCTTTGTAACCTTCACATGCAAGGGATCATAACTTTATGCATCCTTGATTTCCCTTTTATAGAGCCTTGTAATAAAAGGGTCCTAACAAGGAATTATTTGAATTACATATTACAAGCCATAAACAATGGAATTGTCAATTAATTCATATGTACTTTTACATCTTCATTGATAAACTACATCTTAGTTTGCCTTTCAGAAAACAATTTCATTATTAATTGTTGTCCAAGTATTTTATACTCACATTTGTATTTATTCTGAAATGAGCTTTTGGGAAACCATTTTGCTTACTCTTTGTTTTTGAAGGTAATAATGTAATTCACTGGGTATTTTAAATTTCTTTTGGCAGTGACTTGACAGTAAGCAGTGCATTCTATATCAGATCCCCTCCCCCATCTCCATTTGAAGCAAGTTCATGACACAGTACATGAAAATGCTGTGCACTCTGAAATTTTCTATTCTGTTTTATTACATCCCACAAAAATGACCTTGAAACATTAATGAATTGTGACTAGAAAATTATGAGCTTAGCTCCTCCTGTATAAATTGGCTGCATTCTCTCATCCATTCAGATTGGCTAAATTCTAAAATTATGTGGTGATATCTTTTAGTTTTGGAAAATTTGTGTTTTGGGTTCAAAATAAAATTTTTATTTTGTGTTCTTTCTTTTTGGGAAAGCCTGATAATTTAACCATTATCATAAGGTGATAATTTATTCACCTTAGTTTGTTATTTGTATACTTATTTATCAGTTAATTTATACCAAATAAAAATTGTCAATTCAGTTCCTCCATTTATCAGTGAAATTTATTAACTTAAATTTTAGAACATGAACACATTAAAAAATTTTAGTGTAAAAGTAAGTCTTCTAGTTGCTGCCACCGTCTGTTCTTCAATGGTAATTACTAATTGCCAGTCTCTCATATATTCTTACATATTATAAAATCTGTATATGTACACATATCTGTATATGTAAATCTATACTTTCTAGCTCTGAATCAGAATTAAAGTTTTTTTGTGTGTGTTTGATTGTGTAGTCAAGCTTCAGTACAGGATACAGAAATCGCTAGATAGTTTAAACAGAAGGATTGAATACAGGCAATTGGGTTTTAGTGATTTTTCTTAAAATGACTTTTGGAACAATATAGAACTGGTACATTAGAGTAGCCAGTAGTTCTGAGTCTGCCATTGGAATTCTGTCACTGCTCACATAAATTCAGATTTAAAGTATGGACGCTGCCATTCAGGGATTAGGAAGCTGGCTAAGTAGGTTGCCTCCACAGGTCACTGTATTTTAATAAATAGGAAGGTTCAGAGAAAATCAGCTTCTTAACCAGTACTTACAGCTCATATTCTAGTAAAGTGACCTCTATCACTTCCATTTTCTAAATTTTGTGCAAATGCATCTAATGGTGGAATCTAGTTCACATCTGGCATTTTAGCACTAGGTAGCAAGTTAGGAAATGTAAGTAGGTGTATAGTAAAACGTAGTTTTAAACTTTCTAGCCTCTGCAAGCAAATGAGAGTGGATTAGAGTTTGAGAGTGCAAATGAAGACTCTTCTATTGTAATTACTGACTTTCAAATGGGGACTGAGTTGAGTGGACCAAAATAATTCTGACATTTTCTGATTATTTTAAACCAGGTTTGGGCCGAGCTTATGCCCTGGCTTTTGCAGAAAGAGGAGCATTAGTTGTTGGTAAGTTGGTATATTTTTCTTTTTAATCAATAGTTCATAAAAATACAGTCTTCGCAAGCCACCTTTGTCTTTCTATTAAGTAATTTGTGAAGGTATAATTTCATCATAAAGTTTTAACTTCTGCCAGCACATCTTTTACCCCCTTAAGGTGAACTTTTTTTTTTTTTTAAGATTTACTTTTTAAAGTAGTTTCACTTTTGCCTTTTCTTTTTTTTTCTTTCCACACTTTTATATTGGTGCATTATACTTGTACATAATTATGGGATTTGTTGTTACATATTCATAAAAGTACACATAATAATATAATTTGTTGTTTCACAGAATTTCTAACTTAATAGAATTGATAAAGAAGGGCAGACATTTGTTGTATACAAGGAAATTCTTGACTTTAGTATTGTGGGCTATAAGTTTTTGAGGTAGAAAGCTTACCTACTAATTTAAGATCAAAGGAGAATCCCCAAAAATACATTGATAAAATAAATAATTGAAATAATTTGATTTGAGAATTGGAAGTTTGGAGTCAGGCAATAAAAAGTGTGGGTCTCTTATCTCTTTCATCAAAAGTTTTCACTTCAAAACTTAAAATTCATTCATGGGTCAGTTTTATGAGTTTTAGTTGTATGATGGGATTGGGGTCAGTTGGAAGATACTGTATTGAAGAATCCCAAAGATGAGAAATTTTAATAATCTAAATAGTTTGGACTGGTCTGATTATTTGGTATTTGATAGATACATAGTAGACAGTTTGTCCATAACTAGGCCTTTGTGTGGAATAACTGAATGAATGCTAAGTGTAAGTATATGTGTAGGGCAGATGTTAGAACCTGATGTTTATTAGTATCTTTCTGGGATAAAATTATTGACCACAGTGATTTCTTAATCCCAATTTTCCTGGGGAATACAGAGAGAGAAATTTCTCTCAATTTGTTTATGGAGACATGTAACAAAAAAGTAAGCATGCAGGGAGATTTTCTAAACAAAGAAGGCCCAAGCAGTTGAATGTAGCTTATCTTTATGAAAGGGACACAGAGACTTTGGATGTTCCTTGCTTAAGATCATAGCTGCTCTGTACTCCTTCAATCGGTTTCTAGTAGCAAGGATAGATTTTGACATTATAGTGTTTGAACAGGGGCCACTGTTGTAGCCTCTCTCTCTTTGACATAAATTTGGAAGAATATTTGATGTGTAGTCCTAAAGACTCATGCTGTTACTATTTTTTCTTTTCTTCCTTTTGAAGTGTTACTATTTAGTTATTAATATTTTATAACTTTTTATCTATTGCATCATTCCTATTCAAGTTTTCATAAGTACAAAGATCTCATCTTTTCTATTTCCTGAAGAAATATTACCTTATACAAAGAAAGTGCTTTGTTCTTTGACTCTTTTGTTGACATTGTCTTTTTGGGGGGAGGGGCTAGTGTGTCTGAAATTGGCTGAATTAATTTTTCTTTTTTCTTTTGTTTTGACTAAGATATAGACATAGTATGTAAACTTGTTTTATATGAGACTTTACAGCAGTGTATGTTTGTGTAGATTGTGTTTGTTTTACTATTTTGAATTTGTTAAATTCAAATGATGAGTGTTTGAATTCTGATAAAGGTAATGTACACAGGGACAATGTGTCATATTTATTTTCTCATCTTATTTAAAGATGGTATTTCAGCAAGTCCTGATCAGAAGTCCAAGAAAGCAGAGGAAAAATATTTGCTAAACTTGGCTGAAGAGCCAGATTTAGTTTTGTGTTAAAGGGCAGAATTCAGTCTTTGTGAATCTGCAGAACCTTTTTTTTTTTGGTACTAGGGATTGAACCCAGGGTAGGCAGGAGCAGGCTTCTTGTGTTTCATGTGCAAGAGAGTCAGTGTGGCTGGATTGAGTGAGATCCTTGAAGGGACATAAACAAAGACAACAGTAGAGAATCGAGACCAGATCACATAGGACCATTTTGCTCAGAGTAAGTGCTAGTTTTTAACCTGATTCAGATGGGTGAAAAGAGGAGCAGTATCACTTGATTTAAAAATTCAAGATCATTTTGGTTGCTCTTAAGAGACTTAGATGTCAGGGAGCAAGAGTAGAAATGGAGAAGGATGATGGGCTCACTGGGTTTTATTTTTTTTTATTCTTTTGTGTACATGTATAATTTTCTATTAAAATAAAAAGTGGAAGCAAAGAGGACAGTTAAAGGCTATTGCTGTAATCTACTGCTATGGTTTGGATGTGGTTTGAGTAACCTCCAAGGCTTCATGTAATTTATCCCCATGTGAGATATCAGGAGGGTGGAAGCCTAATCCAACTATGGTGTTTAGAGGTTTGGCCTTTGGGAATTGGTTAGGTTTTGATAAGATCATTAGGATAGAATCCTCCATTATTGAATCCTGGTGGCTTTATGAGGAGGGGAACATATTAATTGATTCATTTATCCTGTCCTTTAGGAATACCTTTGATGCCTTCTTGTTGTGAGACAAATTGAATGATGGTGTCCTTTCCATAAGTCTTGTTGGAACCTAATTCACAGTGCAACAGTATTAAGAGGTGTGGCTTTTGGGAAGGGATTAAGTCATGAGGGTTGGGCCCTCATGAATGGGATTAGCACCCATATAAAAGGATCCACATTCTAAGGGAGTACCCTCTTGCCCTTCCATGCCTTCTGTCATATAAAGACATGGTGTTACTCCTCTGGAGGATGCAGCAACAAGGCACCATCTTGGAAGCAGAGAATGGCCCTCATTAGGTCAGATTTTTGGAATTTGGACATACTGGTCAAAACTGAGAAATTTCTGTTGTGCCTAAATTTCATAGTCTGTGGTATTCATTATAGCAGCATGTATGGACTAAGATAAAGACCTAATTGAAGAGATTGCTCTCTAAATTATCACAACAATTTAGAGTTCTTCAAATATTTAGATATATTTATGGCCACTTTGGAAATGAACCAAGATGATTATATCTTTCAGCCAAATAGTGAAAACACTGTGCCCTCCCAAGAGTTTTCCTTTTACTTGGCTGTCACATAGCTGAAGGGTGATCCTGAACAACTATTACCCTGCAATTCCGGTATGCTTATCTTTTGCTGATAAAACATCTTTTCCCTTCTTTAATAGTGCTGTTGCACATTTACAGTTAAGTCATTTAAATAATTTTTGGTAGTAGTCAGAATATAAATATAGGTAAACAATCTCCAGTAGATCTACGGCTCTAAAATCAATGAAATGATTTGGGATGGGGGGATACTAGTGATTGAACTCAGGGGCACTTTTACCACTGAGCCATATCCCCAGCCCTCTTTTTTTTTTTGGAGACAGGGTCTTGCTAAGTTGCTTAGGAATACTAAGTTGATGAGGCTGACCTCAGCCTCCTGAGTTTCTGGGATTACAGGTATATGCCATTACACCAGAGATGTTTTGTTTGTTTATTTCTTTTCTTTCTTTCTTTTTCTTTTTTTTTTTTTTAACCAGGGGTTGAACCCAGGCCTCGTACATGCTAAACTTGTGCTCTTCCACTGAGCTACAATCCTAGTTACTCTTTTTTTTTTGGCAGTGGTGGGAATTGAATCCAAGGTCTTTTGCATGCTAGGCAAGCGCTGTGCCAGCCCTGAAGTGATTCTTAATACTATTTTTTTTTTTTTTTTTTGCTATAGGAAACTATCAAAATGGGAGAAAGGCACCAAGGATAGAGAATAAGAATGTATAGGACATCTAAGAAATTATTAATAGCAGGTACCTCTGGGAAAGATTCAGGTGGGAACAGGAGAAAAAGTCTTAGATTTATACAGTTTGAATTTCTTTAGAAGCATTTTTTTTTAAACATAGAGAATTAGATTCTAGCTTTATATCAGTGTGTTAAATTTTTATAAATTTTTTTAGTTGTACATGAACATAATACCATTATTTATTTATTATTATGTGGTGCTGAGGATCAAACCCAGTGCTTCACATGTGCCAGGCAAGTACTCTATCACTGAGTCACAACCCCAGCCCTGTGCATTGACTTTTGACATCAGAAAAAAAGAATCTCTTCAACAACAACTACACTTATTCTGAAATAAAAACAGTTTATGGATTTGTCATTGGTAATAGATATGACTTGGCGATAGTTTTTGGATTGAGTTTGTATGTGAACATGAATATGTGTAAGTAATGATTAAGCACTCTTCAAATGTACAGTGTTATAACATTTTCACTCTTACTAGGTAAGTAGAAAGTTAAAGATTGCCATATAAACTATGACAAAAAGAAAGAACTATCATCTGGATATGCTGGTGCACTACTGTAATCCCAGCTTCTCAGGGGGCTGAGTCAGGAGGATTGCAAGTTTGAGGCCAGCCAGGGCATCTTAAGGAGACCCAGTTTTAAAATAAAAATGAAAAAAAAAAAAAAGGCATCAATTAAAGTGAGACCAGATACAAGGCATCTTTAAAGTTAAACAGTAAACAATAGGGAAATCCACTGCAGATTTTTGAGGAAGGTACTGATATATTACAAAGGGTGCCTTATGAACATTACTCCAGCAATAGTCAGATAGCCTAGAGAGGTTTAGATTGGAGGCAAAAGACCACCTGGTAGGCAATAGCAGTAATGTAGGCTTGAAGTGATAGAATAGGAAGGAAATGGAGATAAAGAATTTCTCAAAAGAACTGGCAGCTCCTCACTGCATAAACTTGTCTACCTGAAGAGCCTAAAGCACCCAGCATGGTGCTGGGTCCAGAGTGGGAACTCAGTAAACATTTGAAGAATCCTAATAAAATTAATGACAAGACCTACTGATATAGGACATGTGCTTTTCAGAAATTAAGAGTGACGAGGAGAAGTCTTAGTACAGAGAAGTGACATGAAGAAGAGGGGACGGTTTGAGGGAGATGATGTTCTGGGTTATATTTTTTGTACAAATTAAAAGTAAACTATATCCTCTGAGCTGGTTTAGTAGTCTTGATTTCAGGAGACCCAAAGCATATTTGCTGGTATAGTATTTGGAGCCAATAATAAAAAATTGCTAGGTACCAGTTGTGGTGGCTCTTGCCTATAATATCAACAGCTTAGGAGGCTGAGGCAGGAGAATTGCAAGTTCAAAGCTAGCTTCAACAATCTAGTGAAGCCCTAAGCAACTTAGTGAGACCCTGTGCAAAATAAAAAATAAAAGAAAGGTGGATGTGGCTCATTGGTATGTGTCCCTGGGTTGAATTCCCAGTTCCCAAAAAAAAAACCAAACAGCAGCACAGAAAGAGAAACAAAAAACCTAACTTCTAAGAATAAAAACCTGTACAACAAATAGAATTTTAAAAGACAAACCCAGTTTTCCATCTAGTTTATAAAACAAAACTCCGAAAAACAATGTACATAATACTCATTAAGTAATACTTATGCTCAGATGTGAGCTTTATTTCTCTCAACATTTCAGGAAAAGAATTTGATTTGCTAACACATGGTAAATAATTAATATCTTTTACATATAAAGGACATTTACAAATTATCAGAAAGACAGATATCCCCCAATAAAATGTGAAATGAATAGGCAAAACAGTAAGAAATATAAATGACCAATGGGTACATGAAAATAAAATGTTACTCTATTAGTGCTCAAAGAAATGTAAATTAAAATAATGAGTTACAATTTATAATCATATAATTGTCAGACTGAAAAGAATGGCAATCACCAATATTGTAAGGATGTGAGGAAACAGGCATTCTCAAACATTTGGTTCTCTTTCCAGGCTCAATAACTTGGTAATTGATCTTTAGGTATCCATTTACCTACGTACAGTATACTTTTTATAGGATCCAAGTGTATTTTAGAATTCCTTGGATCCCTAAATTTCCAGCATAGCTGTTATTTAATAAACTTTGGGGATGGATTTTTATGGAAAAACCATGGGAGTCTTTAGGAGACCATCCAAATTAACGACAGAAATAGGGCCAGCTGTGGTGACTCATGCATATAATCCTAGCAACTAGGGAGGCTGAGGCAGGAGAACAGCAAGTTTGAGGCCAGCCTCACCAACCTAGTGAGGCCCTAAGCAACTTAGCATGATCCTATCTCAAAAATAAAAAGGGCTGGGAATGTGGCTCAGTAGTTAAGTGCCCTTGAATTCAATCTGTAGCTATTCACCCCCCCCCCAAAAAAAAAAAGGGAAAGTATTTTGTTAAAAAAAAAAATCTTCAGAGTCATAAACTGGATTTTGTATGGAGAATTTATGGCTTTAGTATGTGATTATGGTTTCAGTTGATAAGATTCTCTCCTTAGCATCTTAACATGTTTCCTACCTAT
The DNA here is from genome assembly GCF_021218885.2 of Marmota monax. Lineage (NCBI taxonomy): Eukaryota > Metazoa > Chordata > Mammalia > Rodentia > Sciuridae > Marmota > Marmota monax. Next base: position 40,313 of record NW_026692295.1, on the reverse strand, counting down.
TTTACAAGTGTTTGAGTAGAGAAGTTGCTTTATGTTTTTCTCTGTACCCTTCCTAAACAAATGTAATTTTTTTTTCTTAGTGAAAATGATTGTTGGAAGGAGACCCTCAGAGTTATACAAAAGTACATACAAGAGGAAGTGAGGGGAAAGGGAAAAATAATACAAGGGGGACAAATGAATGTCAGTAGAGGGGGCAGAGAGAGAAGAGGGGAGGGGAGGGGAGGGGAGGGGGGATAGTAGAGGATAGGAAAGGCAGCAGAACACAACAGACACTAGTATGGCAATATGTAAATCAATGGATGTGTAACTGATGTGATTCTGCAATCTGTATATGGGGTAAAAATGGGAGCTCATAACCCACTTGAATCAAAGTGTGAAATATGATATATCAAGAACTATGTAATGTTTTGAACAACCAACAATAAAAAATTAAAAAAAAAATAAAACACACACACACACACAAAAAGAAAATGATTGTTGTTTTTGGGATAAACTAAACATGCTTGCAGTGTTAGAGGAGCAGACAGATATTATAGTTGGTCTAGGTCCAGACTAGGTTTTGCTATTTTGTATAGTCTAGGAGCCTTGGGTTAGGACCTTTTCCACATTGCTTTTTCATCTATGAAAGCAGGAACTGCTGTTTCTACCAGTCTCAAAATTGTATGGAGATTAAATGTTTCAATATATACAGTGGTTCACTGAAATGTAAAGTATACATATTAGTATGTTGGTATTACTAGTACTACTTGCACCACCACTACTACTATTACTACTAGAATTTTAGCCATATATTGAATTGATAAGTGTCACATAGTATATATGTACTTCTCTTTGTACATACTTGTCTTAACATTGTTATCCAAGCCCTTCGGTGTTAACCAGGGCTTTTCTAGTTTTTAATCCCTGTGATTTAGCTCTGGTTATAGTGGGATGATTGAATGGGTCACTGCTAATTTAGCACTCTCTAATGTAGATACTTGATTTGAATAAGTCTGTTCTTATATTGTTTGACTACATGTCATTTTCTCAATAAATTATCCAGGTTGTGCTTAACTGGTTGCACTTTGTAAAATTTCCACTTGAGGGTAGTGTTTCATCATGCAGGTGAACAAATTTATCAGTGTATTTCAGTTGATTTTGAAATTTCTTGTGCTTATTTAAAAATAGTCATAAAAAACTGTTAGCTGCATGTCGTAAAGTCTGGAAATTTTTTAACTGATTATTTCCTGTAATTTGAATAATTGCATGGAAATGAATAATTAATAGTCATAATTAGTCTTCGAAGAATCATTACTTTTTCAGCTCTTGAGGGATATTATAAGCCTCTTTATTATTTCATATCTGTAGAACATTCATTTTTATTTTTTAAAAATATTTTTAGTTGTAGATGAGTGTGATACCTTTATTTAATTTTATTTATTTTTTGTGTGGTGCTGAGAATTGAAGCCAGGGCCTTTTACTTGCTAGGCAAGTGCTCTACCATGGAGCCACAACCTCAGCCCCTGTAGAATATTTTATTTAAAATTTTTTTTTATATTTTAGTTTTAGTAAGACCGGTCATTGTATATATCCTATTATATTGTTAGGAAAAAGTATACCCCAGTCTACCTTTTGAAAAATGAATTTCTTAAAAAAAAAAAAAAAAGAATGAAAACACATTTGCCCTAGCTGGTTTTTAAGAGTGGCCTGGCATTGACTTTCTATCATCCCTTTTCCTTCTTAACTACCCAATCCTACTTTGAAACCTTGTTTCAATTTTTTAAAAAGTAAATTTTTCTAAAGAAAAAGATTGTGTTTTCAATTGTATTGAAAGATTTAAAATTCTAATGTGTACCATCACATCATTTATTAGTTGGTTATTTTTTATGGCTGTATTTCTTAAAATCTATGGATTACTCCCCCCCCCCAATTTATTGTGCAGATTCTTTCTTTCAAGTATTTTTCTTGAATTCTGCTTTTTCCAAGTTATTTGGCATTGATTATTTGATATTCATTAATTTTTTTTGTGTTACTTCGTATACTTTGCCTTGGATTATTATATAGATTACCTTTGTTATTCATCTCTGTTATTTAGTTATGTTGGCCCTGTTATTTAGTTATTGACCTTGGTACATACTTTGTAATATATTAGTGTATAATCTGTGTTGCTGTTGTGGTCATATACTTCAATTTTAGTAAATTAGAAACTCTTTGTGGGCAAGCATTGTTCTTACAGATTTGTGTGTTCCTCTAGATTATTTTGAAAATAGTAAATGTGCAATTATTTTAATAACTATATTATTGAATGTAGGAAAATGTCATGTGATATGGTCAGTTGTTAAATATATAAAGATGGAATCATGATATAAATTCGTGACTGAACATGTGTTAGTTCTGTATGTAATTTTTGACCTCTTTTAACAATTTTTTTTTTTAAGTGGTACAGGAGATTGAAACCAGGGCCTCACATATGCTAGAAAAATGTTTTACTACTGACATCCCTTTTCTTTTCTTTCTTTCCTTCCTTCCTTCCTTCTTCCTTTCTTTCTATATATTATTTATATATGACAGTGAAATTCATTACAATTCTTATTACACAAATAGAGCACATTTTTTCATATCTCTGGTTGTATACAAAGTATATTCACACCAATTTGTGTCTTTATACATGTGCTTTGGATAATAATGTCCATCACATTCCACCATCATTAATAACCCCATGCAGCTCCTCCCTTCCTCTCTAACCTCTCTGCCCTATCTAGAGTTTGTCTATTCCTCCCATGCTTCCTCTCCTATCCCAATATGAGTCAGCCTCCTTATATCAAAGAAAACATTTGTTTTTTTGGGATTGGCTAACTTAGAATTATCTTCTCTAACTCCATCCATTTACCTGCAAATGCCATGATTTTGTTCTCTTTTATTTTTGAGTAATATTCCATTGTGTATATATGCCACATTTTTTTTTATCCATTCATCTATTGAAGGGCATCCAGGTTGGTTCCACAGTTTATCTATTGTGAATTGTGCTGCTAATTTTTTATTTTGAGACAGGGTCTTGCTAAATTGCTCAGGCTGGTTCAAACTTGCAATCTTCATGCCTTATCCACTTGAGTACCTGAGATTATAGGCTTGTGCCACCAAGCCTGGCAACAGTTTGTGTTTTTTTCATTCTAGAACATGATAGTATATTTTATGAAAATTTAAAAAATTTACAAGTGTTTAATAGTTTAAACCATGCTAGTAGTTTAAAACCATGCTTTTTTTTTAATCACCATTCATGTAAACAAAGATTTTCTTGACCCGAAGATTTTTCACATTGTATGTTTAATCTCTTCATTTTGTTGTAGTAAGAACACTTAATATGAGATCTACCCTTTTAACTGATGTTTGTTTACAAAATAACAAGCGCTGTGTTGTATAGCAGATCTCTAGAACTTATTCATCTTGCATAATTGAAACTTTGTGCTCATTAGTTAGCAACTACTTCCATTTCCAACCTCTCCCTAGTTCCTGGAAACCACCATTCTGTGCTATTCAAGATGTTCCATGTAAGTGGAATCATTCAGTATTTGTCCTTCTCTAACTGTTCTTTTCACTTAGCATAATGCGTTTGTGATTTATCCCTTTTATTTATTCATCTATCCTTGGACATTTAGATTGTTTCTATACCTGATTATTGTGAATAATGCTGCATTGAACATGAAATGCTCATGTCTTTTTGATATTTGAAGAGAATTTCCCTTCACTTTCATTCTGATTTCATTTTTTTCTGGATGCATAACCTCAAGTGGAATTGCTGTATCATTGGTAGTTTTAATTTTTTTCATTTTTTATTAGCACATATTAGTTATACATTATTAGTAGGATTCTGTGTGATATTTCCATACATTCATACAGCATTGTGTTGATTCATATCCCACTACCCTTCTTCCACCCTGTCCCATTCCTTCCTGTCCCTAGTAATCACTGTTGTTTCAGTATAACTTCAATTTTTCCCCCCAGGTACTACTATATTGTCTTTGGCGTATTGAATCATGAAGTGATTTTCACGTTTTTTCTTTTAACTGAAGAGTTGAGCCACTCTTTTTTTTTTTTTCTTCCCAAGAGGACAGCCTTGTAAAGTTAAAAATTTCATGTAACGAACTTGTGTTCTAAGTGTTTTTGCTGGTTCTTTGTGTCTGTTCAGAAACAAAGAGGCATGTCCTGAAAATGCTTATGGTGTTTTTAGCAAGTCGGGGAAAGGAAAGGAAAAACTTGGGCATGTCATTGAGGAAATAGACTAGTAATTTGAATTTCATTTCTAACCTATGTTTTGAAGCTCTAGAAATTAAATTAATTGGTATTTGTTTTTTGCACTGCAGTGAATGATTTAGGAGGGGACTTCAAGGGAGTTGGTAAAGGCTCCTTAGCTGCTGATAAAGTTGTTGAAGAAATAAAAAGGAAAGGTGGAAAAGCTGTGGCCAACTATGGTATGTATTTAAGATAACTGTATTATTTCTTTTGTTTTCCTTTGGTTGATGCATTTGCTTACATTAATAATCTTTGAGAAAATATCTTAGCATTTCTATGTAATTATGAAGTTAGATTTTTATCTAAGTCTGTCACAGTTCTTATGCTACATAATACATAATATGTGAGAATTTAAAAAACTTTTGATTTAAATTATTTCACATGATTATACTCATTTTTCTGTTTAATCATTTTATTAAGGAGCACATGATACATAATTAATAAATTATAGATACAGTTTGTTTGTATTCTCAAAAGATCTGTTTTTGGTGGGGTTCTTTTATTTTGTCTCTTTTTGGAACTGGAGGTTGAACCCAGGGCTTTGTGAAAGCAAGGTAGACTCTTTGCCATTGAGCTACATCCCAGCCCCAAAGATCTATTTTTAATGGCTGGGGTTGTGGCTTAGTGGTAGAGTGCTTGCTTTACATGTGTGAGGCACTGGATTTGATTTTCAGCACCGCATATAAATAAATGAATAAAATAAAGGAATATGAACAACTAAAAAATATTTAAAAAAAAGATCTGTTTTAGCAGGGCATGGTGGCACATGTCTGTAATCTCAGCTACTCAGGATACTGAGGCAGGGGGATTGAGAGTTCAGGACCAGTCTGAGCAATTTAGTGAGAATCTGTCTCAAAATAAAATAGAAAGAGCTGAGATATAGCTCACTGATAGAGCACTTGCCTAGCATGCACAATGCCCTGAGCTTGATGCCCAGTACAGCAAGGGGAAAAAAAAGACGAAAGAAATAGAGAGATCTGTTTCATTAAAAGGTCTTATATATATATCTATAGAATGATCTTAAGAGTATTTTTTAAAATATTTTTTTCATTGTAGATGAATACTATATCTTTGTTTATTAATTTATTTTTATGTGGTGCTGAGAATTAAACTCAGTGCCTCACATGTGCCACGCAAGCACTCTACCACTGAGCTATAGCCCCAGCCCGATCTGAGTCTTTTTAAAAATCTTTTAAAAAGATTCTTATAAATATAGTATAAGAAGTGAAATGACACCTGTTTCTGTATTAGCTTCTATGTTCCATTTCTGCACAAGTTGTCAATGCTATATGTAACTTTCTTATCTTAGTAAAACTGTAAGAATCCAATTAGGTGTTAAATGAAGTCATGGGCAGAGGTTGGGTGGAACAGTAAATGCAACCTTTACATTTGATGTGTTCATCCTAAATCCTAATACTGGGGATTGAACCACGCATGGCCTCATGCATGCTAGGTAAGTTCTCTACCACTGAGCTATATCCCCAGTCCTTTTTTTTGTATTTTGAGTCATGGTCTCATTAAAGACGTCCTTGCTGAAGATACTCTTGCCTCAAACTCTGTAGCTGTTATTATAGGCATGCACCACTTTACTTTTTTTAAAATATATATTTTAGTTGTAGATGACATGATAACATTTATTTATTTATTTGTTTATGTGTTGCTAAGGATAGAACCCAGTGCCTCACACGTTAGGCAAATGCTCTACCACTGAGCCCCAACCCTAGCCTGCTTTTTTTTTGAATGTTAAGAATTTTAATTGATTCATCACAAAAGCATTGAGCAAATGTAATAATGTTAATAAAATTCTTTAAATATTTAAAAGAATTTTTAAAAAATCAGTGCAGAAAATAGCATTAAAATTGTTTGGCATAATTACACACATTTTAATCTTTCACATTCTCTTTTTTTTAATACCTTTATTTTGTTTACTTATTTTTATGTGGTGCTGAGGATTGAACCCAGTGCCTCGCAGGTGCTCTGCAACTGTGCTACAATTCCCCACCCCCCAACAGTTTCACATTCGTTTTGGAATTCTAGTTTTAAAATTTGTAACCATGTTAACATATAGGCAAATAAAAAAGATTGCAGTTGAACAGATTTTATATAGAGTCACACAGATTGGAAAACTATTTCCTCAAAATCTTATGGTCAGGGCTGGGGTTGTGGCTCAGAGGTAGAGTGTGCATCTTGCATGCATGAGGCACTGGGTCCTATCCTCAGCACCACATAAAGTAAAATAAAGACATTGTGTCCACCTGTAACTAAAAAAATAAATATTTTTTAAAAATCTTATGGTCAGCAGTTCAATGATTTTTAAGTCAAAATCTGAATAATTTTTAGCTTTTCAGTTTTAAGAATTATCCCAGAGGTGGGTGAGTTAGTGCATACCTGTAATTCCAGTAGTTTAGGAGGCTGAGGCAGGAGGATCGCAAGTTCGAAGCTCTAGCCTCAGCAATTTATTGAGGCCCTAAGCAATTCAGTGAGACCTTATTTCTAAATAAAATACAGAAAAGGATTTGAGATGTTGCTCAGTGGTTGAGTGCCCCTAAGGTCAATCTCCGGTACCAAAAAAAAAAAAAAAAAAAAATTCTAGGAAAATGTTTGCACATTTAAGTGTATGGTATTTACATAACATTGTTTGCCAGCTTAGATATATTTACTAACCTTGGTCCTTGGTTACATTTTATGTAACCAAAAATACCATCTGGGGCTGGGGTTGTGGCTCAGTAGTAGAGCATTTGCCTAGCATGTGGAAGGCACTGTGTTTGATTCTCAGCACTGCATATAAATAAATTAATTAAATAAAGGTCTATCAGTAACTTAAAAAAATACCCCATATAATCCAACTAGGCCTCCATTTTATTGATGACTTCAATTACCAGGAATAAGTTCCCTAAAGTTAAGTAGCAGTACCTGTATTTTCTTTCTTCCTTCCTTCCTTTCTTTTTTTCTCTCTTTTTTTTCTTTCTTCCCAGTCTCCCTCCTTCCTTCCTTCCACAAGGGATTGAACTCAGGGGTGCTCAACCACTGACACACATGCCCAGAGCTTTTTTATTTTGAGACAGGGTCTTGCTAAGTTGCTTAGGGCCTCACTAAATTGCTAAGGCTGGCCTCAGGCTTGCATTCCTCCTGCCTCAGCCTCCTGAGTTGCTGATATTACAGGTGTACGTCACCATGCCTGGCAGTATAGGTTTACTTTTAAAAGCTAATGGTTTAAAACCTATATAGCACAAGAGTTAAAATCAAGAATCAACAAATGGGACGAATTCAAACTAAAAAGTTTTTTTCTCAGCAAGAGAAATAATATGTGAGGTAAATAGGGAGCCTACATCCTGGGAACAAATTTTTACCCCTCACACTTCAGATAGAGCTATAATCTCTAGAGTATACAAAGAACTCAAAAAGTTAAAACAACAAAAATTAAATAACCCAATGAATAAATGGGCCAAGGACCTGAACAGACACTTCTCAGAGGAGAATATACAATCAATCAACAAATACACAAAAAAATGCTCATCATCTCTAGCAATAAGAGAAATGTAAATTAAAACTACTCTAAGATACCATCTTACTTCAGTAAGAATGGCAGCCATTATGAAGTCAAACAACAACAAGTGCTGGTGAGGATGTGGGGAAAAAGGTACACTCGTACATTGCTGGTAGGACTGCAAATTGGTGCAGCCAATTTGGAAAGCAGTATGGAGATTCCTTAGAAAGCTGGGAATGGAACCACCATTTGACCCAGCTATTCCTCTTCTCAGACTATAGCCAAAGGACCTAAAAAGAGCATACTACAGGGACACAGCAACATCAATGTTTATAGCAGCACAATTCACAATAGCTAGACTGTAGAACCAACCTAGATGCTCTTCAATAGATGAATGGATAAAAAAAAAAAATGTGGCATATATACACAATGGAATATTATGCAGCACTAAAAAATAACAAGATCATGGCATTTGCAGGAAAATGGATGGCATTAGAGCAGATTATGCTAAATGAAGTTAGCCAATCCCTAAAAAACAAATGCCGAATGTCTTCTCTGATATAAGGAGAGCAACTAAGAACAGAGTAGGGAGGAAGAGCATGAGAAGAAGATTACCACTAAATAGGGAAAAGAGGTGGGAGGGAATGGGAGAGAGAAGGGGAATTGCACGGAAGATGGAAGGAGACCCTCATCATTATACAAAATACATGTATGATGATGTGAGGAAAAAAAAAGAAATGTGTCACATTAGATTGGGTAGAGAGAGTTGATGGGAGGGGAGGAGAGGGGAAGGGGGTATAGGAAGGGCAGCAGAATAAAATAGACACTAGTATTGCTGTATGTATATAGTTGACTGCATGACCAATGTGATTCTGCAACCTGTACACTTGGAAAAATGAAAAATTATACCCCATTTGATTCAAATGTATGATATGTCAAGATCATTGTATTGTCATGAGCAACTAATAGAAAAAAAAAAAAAAGCTAATGGTTACTGACCTGAAAACTAGATTGTTTTCATGGGCCAGAAATAAAATTACATAGACGTCATTTCGAAATTTTCGGGGAGAGGAAATAGGATGTGGTTTGAATGTTTGAGGGAATAAGACATTTTACTATTTTCTTTGCACATTGGAGATCTAGCAACAATGTTTTCAATTTTATTTCATTTGTGTACTTTTGTGTGGTGCTAAGAATTGAACCCAGTGCCTCACACATGCTAGGCAAATGCTCTGCCACTAGTTACAGTGCCAGCCCAATGTTTTCAATTTTAAAACTCTGTATTTTTGAAAACCCATTTTTTAACTATGAAAATTCCAGACTCCCCACTTTACCAATTTTGATATGCTGTCTATATCAGTTAGGGTTCAGTCAGAAAAACAGAAGCCTCTCAAAGTTTTCCAAGTATGTAGAGCTTTAATACAGGGAACCAGAAGCTGGCACAGCCATTAGAAGAGCTGTGCAAATGAGTGTCAGGGAGGCTGCCAATGACCAGGTTAGTCTGAACGTGGATATGCAGTTAGTCTTACATCTGTACCCTGCACCAAGATTGCCTGTGTTTGTAACATTGTACTGTGCTATCTCCTAGGTGAATATAGATCGAACATCACAATTATGGGGATTTTTACCCTTACCTGGGGCTGATTAGTGGAAGATAACAAAGCCTCGAGATTTTGTTGAGCTTTGCTTTTTCTGTTTAGTATTGTATACAAATAGTAGATTTGACCAGATGCAGTGGTACACTCCGTAATCACATCGGCTCCGGAGGCTGAGATAGGATTGTGGGTACAAAGCCAGCCTCAGCAACAAGGAGGTGCCAAGCAGCTCAGTGAGACCCTGTCTCTAAATAAAATAGAAAATAGGGCAAGTGCCCCTGAGTTCAATCCTGTTACCAAAAAATAAAATTAAAAAAAATAATTAAATAAAAATAGTACATTTAATTTCCATATAACACTAAATATGTTTTTTCAAATTAAAAAGGCACCTCTTTCTCCTCCAAATACTCATTTGTATCCTTGAAGGGAAATGCCACTGTAGTTATTTAAAATTAAACATAAATTAAGTAAAATTAAACATTAAATTTGTCACACTAGCCATATTTTGAACCCTTGGTAGCTCCATGTTGAGTGGTTTCCACATTTGGACATTGTGGGAATAGGACATTGCCATCCTCACAGAAAGCACTGATCAATAGGTTGGTGCTGCTTTAAGAGTATTTGTCAAAGATTTCTTAATAATCTTCCTCATCACTCCTTTTCTTATAGGTTAAATAATTATTTAGGGGCCAAATATCCTTTATAATATTAGAGGATCAGTGTTTCAGTATGTTATGTGCTTGCAATAGAAATGTATTTTTCTTGAAAATGAGTTCTATTGGGTGAATGGGATAAGTCATTGTGAAGGAGATTGCTGAAGTTTTGTATTAATTTCTCTTTCCCTCAGATTCTGTGGAAGCAGGAGAGAAGGTTGTGAAGACAGCACTGGATGCGTTTGGAAGAATAGGTGATGTTTCTTTTCATCTGTGGTCCTGATGGAGCACCTTCTACCTCTCTAATAAAATATTTTTGAATTTTCTATTAAACAAATCTCTTTCTTGAAGATATTCTTAGATTTGTTTTCTATGTTGATTATTTTATTTAACTCACCTTATTTCGTAAAGGACTGAGGTGGCAGTTTTATGAATATATGTTTATTGTTTTTGAACCTTAAGTGCTTATAAAAATTTGTACATTTTCTCAGTGCCCTTTTTGTAATAATTCAGTTAAGTCTTAATTATGTTTATAAGAAAAATAAGTCAGTATTTTGTCAATAAAGGACCCTTCAGATTCTTTTGAAGAATTATAACGATTTGGATAAAAATGATCTGACATCTTGTAAATTAATTAAGATGATTGTATGAAGTAAAAAAAAAATTCATTTTTTAAAGAAGCATTTCAAATATAGTGGTTAGGCCATATTTCCCTAGATAATCTTCCTGGTTTAGTTCTACATATTTTTACTGAAAGTTTAAAGAATTACTATGAAGAAAAATTACTGCAGATAGCCCAATATGTTTATAATCTGAAAAAGATTACTTTTTGTAAATTGAATGTGTGCCCTCCCTTTTTGTTAGATCTAGCATATTTATTTTCGAATTATATTAGGTTGAACTCAAAAGCCATTTTCAGATACCTCTGATAGAGACACAAAGTTGTGAAGTTGAAGTCATAGGGTAAAAATAGCTATAAGATGGTGGTTGAATATTAAAAAATAATTGTTTTCTCTATATAGTGAGAATACAAATATGTATCAAAATAGGACATCAGTTTCTAACTTTAATGATTTCTCTTTGAGTTTTGGACTTTTCAGTGGCAGTGACAGTGAAAAGTCTTTTTTTTTTAATACCTTTAATTTTATTTATTTGTTTGTTTTTATGTGGTGCTAAGAATTGGGCCCAGTGCCTCACACGTGTTAGGCAAGTGCTCTACCACTGAGCTACAACCCCAGCCTGAAAAGTCTTTTAAACTTAAAATTTCAAGTGATTTTGAAGTTAAGTGCAGGGTGGCTGTGGTTCTGGAGTCTTAGAATCCAAGAGTTGTGCAATAGCTTATTCTTTAAATAAGCCGATAGAATTTTGGTAGAAGATGGAGGTGGAAAAATTTAAATTTATAAGTTTGAAAGGAAGGCACTGATGTTATATGATACTTGTGCTTTTGTGAATTAGTTTTTTTTCCTGTAAGCATAAATTTTTGTTTTGATAGTATTCTTTGTCTATTATATTTAACTCTTCTATGTAATTTTGTAAGAAGTATGAGTTGTAAGCAAATACAAATGAATATGCTTGCTTTTGTAGTTGTGACTTGGATCTTTTTATATTTATTGTAGATGTCGTGGTCAACAATGCTGGGTGAGTACTTCTTTTTTCATTTTTAGTAAAGTGCATGCAGTTGTTTATATAAGTGTATACTTCCCTGCCCTTTCTTACCTTATATAATATCAATATTTTAGAATTCTGAGGGACCGTTCTTTCAGTAGAATAAGTGATGAAGACTGGGGTAAGTTGTTTTAAATATGTTTCTCTAGAATATACCTATCCATTTTCCTTTTTGATATTTGATACATATATGGAAAAGGAAAACCCTTTCTCATATAAACTACATAAAAAAAGATGCATAGTTGGAAATAGCATTTTTAAAAACATTTTATAAATTTTAAATAATGTTAAATAATTTGGCAGAAGTTATCTGAAGGATTTCTTTTCTGTTTATTTCCCATTTTTCTCCCTAAGAGATGGTTAGTATTTTCTAGCAGCACTAACGCTTTCTGATAGTCTTTGTCCTTTTATCTAGCTGTGATTCTTTCAAGAGCAGAGCAGGATGTGGAAGAGAGTCTAGGGTACTAAAAATTAAAATGATGGTGATCTTTGAATAGGGTGGACAAAAAGTTTCGAGTTTAGTTAATGAACCAATCACAGTGATGATTGTTTTTTTCTTTGTTCTTACTTTCATTGGCCATCAGAACTAAAACAAACAGTGGTGGCTGAAAAAGTGGCAGTCTTGGCAACTGAGATGAGATAATTGTATCATTGTTTATAGCACATGCTTCTGTCCCCAGAAATCCTTTTGGGAAAAGCAAAACGTGGACAGTGATAGAGCACTTGCCTAGTATATACAGGCCTTAGGTTGATACCCAGCACCATTAAAAAAAAAATTCTTCTGACTTAGAATTAAGAGAAGAGGAGCTTTTAATTTTGTCTTTCTTTAAACAGCTGGGATAAGAAAGAAGTTGAGGAAAGATAAGGTTTACTGGCAAAGGGGGCTTATGTTAGTAATTTTCTTAGAGCTATAATGAATGAAGTGTTTCCTTCTCCTATTCTGTCCTTCTACAGTCATCACTCTTACCTTCTTCTAATGTACACATGAAAATATTTGTTGAAGTCATAAATTGAAACAAAAATAAGTAAGAATGGTTAAAAAACTTGACAATTAAAAGAATACATTAAATCTAGAGTGGCCTATCAATAACATTTCCTAAGTATTCTGTTGATTAGATTGAAATCTCTGCAAACACGTGGGTCTCTTTCTCTCCTTTCTGTCTCTGCCTCTCACTCTCTGTCCCCCTTACTCATTATTAAACTTTGGTAAAAAATATGGATATAGTGAGTATTTTGTAATTATTAATGATCTGTGTGCTTTATGATTATTTTTTTGATGTTGATGTTAAGTGCTAATTATGTATCTAAAATTCTTGGGTATAATAGCAAATTTTTATGTAAGATAGACCTTAATTAAAGCTGGCATTGCATTTAGATATGTATAGGGATTGAAATAATTTTATAAATTATAGGGAAAGTGGTTGTAAGAGTGGGTGTGAACCATTGATTGGTAGTGTAATTGAGCCAGAAGCAAAAATGGTTAACCAGAGAGGGGTGTGATAATAGCTGATTATGAATGCTTAGATATAAAGTGAGTATCTTTAATTAAATAAACCGTTGATTTTGAGACATGTATCTAATTTTTGACAAATTACATAAAAATAATTTCTTATTTTAGATATAATCCAGAGAGTTCATTTGCGGGGCTCATTTCAAGTCACCCGGGCAGCATGGGATCATATGAAGAAACAGAAATATGGAAGGTAGAATTTTATACAGCTATCAAGGAGGTTGAAGATGTTTGTGTGTGTGTGTGTGTGTGTGTGTATTTGTGTACAAAGAAAGATTATATAAAATGTTATGAAATATGTGTAGGCTTTTAAAATGTAGTTTTGGCACATTCACATTAAATTGGTGTTTTTTAATAGACATAGATTAGCTGAGCTGGCTGGCTTTGTATTTTTTTTCTCACCTCTTTTCATTATTAATAATTTTCCTCTTATTTGGCATTTTAGAAATTAGTATGAACGTTGAGGATTCAGTTTTTCTAAATAAAATGTCTTTTTGTGTGTTCAGTGACCAACTTGGGGAAAGATGAGTGGCTATTTCCTGCTAACTGATATTGGTCAGATCTGACTTAGTCTTCATAAACTGTTTAGGAACTGTAGGATTTTCCTTGTTTGGTCCTATATGTGTAACTAAGAATGTGGTGGTGGCCAGGTATGGTGGGACACGCCTGTAATCCAAGTGGCTCAGGAGGCCAAGACAGGAGGATCGTTGAGTTCAAAGCTAGCCTTAGTCATGTTGAAGCACCAAGCAACTCAGTGAGATCCTATCTCTAAATAAAATACAAAATAGGGACTGGGGACGTGGCTCAGTGGTCCAGAGCTCCTGAGTTCAATCCCTCATAGCCATCCTACCCCTCCCCCCACCCTGCCAAAAAAAGAATGTGGTGGTGGTAGTGCACTTAACTCAGTGTATGCTATTGCACTCTAGTGTCGGGGTCATCCCTATTAGAGTTGCAGCATATCTTCTAAAAACAAATTATTTGTGATGCCTGTTCTTACTGAAGATTTCTAGTTTATCATGATCCTTGGCAGTTTCTGAAAATAAATGATATGATTTATTTTATTTGGACTAAGTAGAATGAGGTTGAGTCAGATTTTAAGAGGGCATCGTATATTGGGGCATTTGATATTATCCAGAAGGGAAGAGAGGCAATGTGGTAAGGATGGAAGAATTAGAAATGCTTGATGTAATATTTCTTGCTAAAATATTTTTAAAATATTTATTTAGTTTTTTAGTTGTAGTTGGACACAACTATTTTTATGTGGTGCTGAGGATCGAACCCAGGGCATTGCACATGCTAGGTGATTGCTCTACCACTGAGCTACAACCCTAGTCCTCTTGCTAAAATTTTAATTTTAACTTACATGTTGCTAGTTTATATTTATAAATCTTATTGTTTTCAATATATAACAAATATCTATTATTATACTTAATTTCATTTGGCTCTGACTAGGGATTCTTCTCAAATAGTTACATCTTATTGTTGAATTTTGAGAGATTACTTTTATATCAGTATTTTTTAAGATATGAATCATGACTGTGAGAAGTTAATCACCCAAGAGTTGCTTTTGACAGTTGCAATCGTACCAAAATAAGGTTAGAGTTGTAAATTATCAAAACAGAAAAGAGAATGTTGAGAGACTGATTTTCCTTTTAGGATCATTATGACTTCATCAGCTTCAGGAATATATGGCAACTTTGGCCAGGCAAATTATAGTGCTGCAAAGTTGGGTATTCTGGGCCTTGCAAATACTCTTGCAATTGAAGGCAGGAAAAACAACATTCACTGTAACACTATTGCCCCTAACGCTGGATCACGGATGACTCAGACTGTTATGCCTGAAGGTAAGTTGTGGTTTTATTGCTATTACAAATGTGTGTGTGTGGGGGAAAAACAGTATTTAATTTTCTTAATACTCAAAAAAATTATTTTCTTTCCAATTTCTTTTTTTTAAAATATTTATTTTTTTAGTTGTACACAATACCTTTATTTTGTTTATGTATTTTTATGTGGTGCTGAATATTGAACCCAGGGCCTTGCACTTGCTAGGCGAGTGCTCTACCGCTGAGCCACAACCTCATCCCTTTCTTTCCAATTTCAAAAGCATTTTGTGTAATTGTTGTTCAGTGTTGAAAGTTAAAAAAAAAAAAAAAAAAAAAAAAACACCACACACACAAAGGAAAAAATAAAAAATGACTTGAATTTTAACATACTGAAGTAAACTTTCATCCTTTTTCTCTGCATAGATAGATACAAATGCATTTTTATAGAATGGGATAATAAATTCTTAACCCTTTTTAATGATTATAGAGAAATATAGAAAAATAATGTACTTTTTTTTTCTTTCCCCCAGTACTGGGGATTGAACTCAGGTGACTTTATAGCAGAGCTATATCCCTAGTCCTTTTTATTTTTTGGCACAAGGTCTTGCTAAGTTGCTAAGTCTGGCCTCAGATTTGTGATCTTCTGCCTCAGCCTCCTGAGTTGCTGTGATTACAGGTGTGCACCATTGTATCAGGCTAATACTTTATTTTTTAAAGCAGTTTTTGCTTTATAGAATTTTAGGCAGGTAGTACAGAAAGTTCTCATATATTTCTTCTATCCAGTTTTCCTCTCTGTTTACTATCTTGCATCAGTGTGGTAGGTATATGTGTTGTTACAGTCATTGAACCAGTATTGATTCATTATTATTAACTGAAGTTTATAGTGTGAAATGGGAATACTTTTGTGTTGCATAGCAGTATATTCTGTAATGTTGCATGTCTTCCATTATAGAATAGTTTCACTACTCAAAAAGTTTCGTGTACTTCATTTATTAATTTCTCCCCTTTTCTTTTTAATGCCTGGAGAAGATTCAAACTCATTCCTTTTATAATTCATTAATACTTCATGGTACAGATGTACCCCAATTTGTTTATTCATTCATTTATTGAGGGACATTTTGGTTGCTTCTAATTTTTTGACAATTATGAAGTAAAGTTGCTATAAACATTTGTGTGCAGATTTTTATGTGAACGTGTTTTCTACTCATTTGAATAAATACCAAGAAGTGTGACTGCTAAATGGTTGGTCAGACTGGGTTTAGCTTTGTAAGAAACCAGCCAAACAACTGGTAAAGCAATGAATTAGAGGTCTTGTTCTATGTCCGTGGCAGCATTTTTTTTTTTTTTTATTGTCAGTTTTTTGGATTTTAGTCTAATAGGTGTGAAATTCTCTCTCTCATTGTTTGAATTTGAAACTTCGTAGTGACATATGGTGCTTGGTATTTTCTTCTACATTATTTTTTTAAAATTCATTTATCTTTGGTGAATTATCTATTCAGATAATTTAAATTGAGGTTTTTGTTTGTTTGTTCATTTGTTTGAGTTTCAAGGGTTGTTTGTATATTTTGGAAACAAGTTCTTTATCAGATAGGAGTTTTGCAAATTTTTCTTTTCCAGGGAAGTGAGTTGTCTTGTCTTTACTGATCTTTTAATATTCTTTACTTTTTAAGTATAATTTATTGGATATAAAATTCTAGGTTGATGGCTTTTTTCCCAACACTTTGAATATTTCGTTTCATGTTCCTCTTGGTTATGTAGTTTCTGGAGAAGGTCCAAGGTAATTCTTACCCTTGTTCTTTTTTTTTTTTTAGTCGTTGATGGACCTTTATTTTATTTATTTGTATGTGGTTCTGAGAATTGAACCTAGTGCCTCACACATGCTAGGCAAGTGCTCTAACACTGAGCCACAACCCCAGCCCTTACCGTTGTTCTTTTTTAGGTAAGGTTTTTTTCTCCCTCTTGCTTTTTCCATGGTTTTCTTCTTGTTTTTTTTTTTTTTTTCTATCTGAATATAATATGCTTGGTTGGAGATTTTTAGTATTTTTACTGCTTGGTGTTCTTTGAGCTTCTAGACCTATGATTTGATATCTCTCATTAATTTGGGAAAAGTTTGGCCATCCTTGCTTCAAGAATTTCTTCTGCTTCCTTCTTTTCCCCTTCACCTTCTCAAATTCCCATTGAACATATTATATCTTTTGTGATTGCCCACAGTTCTTAAATATTCTTTTTCATTTTTTTGTTGTTGTTGTAGTTCTTTTTTCTCTTTGCCTTTTAGTTTGGGAAACTTCTATTGCCTTGTCTTTAAGCTCATTGATTTTTCATTTCTGTTATAGTCATCTTGATTTCTAACATTTTCTTTTGATTTTTTGATGGAGTTTCCCCTCTCTCTGCTTACAGTACCTGTTCTTGTATGTTGTCTGTTTTTTCCCTTGGTGCCCTTAGCCCATTAATCATAGTTAAATTCCCAGTCTTATAATTTCCATGTCTCTGCCATATTTTAATTTGGTTCTCTTGTTTGCTTTATCTCTTGAGCCTATACTTTTTCTTTCTTTTTAGCATGACTTGCAATTTCTTGTTGAAAGTTGAACATGATGTATTAGGTGATAAAAATTGAGGTAAATAAACCCTTAGTATGAGGAATTACATTTATCTCATTAGGAGTTAGGCCATGTTTACTACTCGCTTTAGCAGTTGGTATCAGAGACTTCAGTTTTTTATCTGCTTTAGTTTTTGTGTTCCCTGTTATTTTGGGTTTGCCTGGGAACTCTTTGTTAAATAGAAATTGTGTCTTTGAACTCTCTGAGTTATAATTAAAACCCTGTTAATGTGGCTATGTTGCATTGGGAAGGGGAAGTGTTCTGTATATTAATGATATAATGTTAAATTAGAACCCTGTTAATGTGGCTATGTTGCATTGGGAAGGGGAAGTGTTCTGTATATTAATGATTAACTCTTCAGTTTTTTTAGTGGGTCATCATCCTGGGTCAGGACCTTCAGAAGAATTTCTTAGTGTTATTTTTCTTTCTTTCCCTTATTTGAGATAAGCAAGCTAGAGGGGCTCTAATTGTGTAATTGGTCTTCCCTTAGGTCAGATAAGGCTCTGGTAAAGGAATTTCTCTTCAGGACAAACCTGTGTCAAATAGAACATAGACATATTTCAAAATGGTTAGTTTCTCCTTGCTCATGTACAGAATGTGAGAGGATTTTTCTCTGATCTTCACTGTGAGAATTTGGTGGAGCTTTTGGAAATAAAATTGACCAAAATGTTAGAGATCTATTAATGTAGAGCCTCCCTAAGATCAAGCATGTTCACATTTAGCCTCTAGGATTTTGTCAGTTACCATTAAGTATTCTTATAGAATCTAGAGGCTTCTATTCCTGATAAGCCATGATTCTCTGAATTTGCCTATTTTTTCAGTTTTTCAGATGGTGGTTTGCCATGTGACTTAGTTCTCTGGTGGAGTTAAACAGAGTTGTTCATTTTTAATTTGTTCAGCTTTTTTCTTGGTTTGAAGATGGAGATGATTGATGACTTCCAAGTTTTACATGTTCAATTGGAGAATGGAAGTTTAATTATTATTTTTCCCATTTATTATGTCATGAACATTTTATTTAGTAAAATTATATAGGATTTTTTTAATGGTTGCTTTATATTTTACCCTATTCATATTCCATAATTTAAAAAGTACTTTTTGTGGTTATATGTGTCTTGTTAAAAAAAGAATTTTTTTTTTTTTACTGTGCAACTATTCATCATACATACAAATAAGGAAGAGAATTGAGAACTATAAAGCTTTAGTGAGGGTGTGGTTCAGTGATAGAGCTCTTGTATAGCATGAGTTCAATTACTAGTACTGCCACAAAGAAACAAAAACAAAAACCCAAAGCAAAACAAAACCCCCCAAATCCCCAAACAGAAAACTACGTACCCATCACCCAGCTTCAACAAATCATGAACAGTGAAATAGCCAATTTTGTTGTATTTATTTTGTTGCCTCTCCTTTTTTTCTGTAATATTTTAAAGCAATTTCTAGATATTATATTTCACCAAATAGGCACTTGGAAATGAATCTGTAATAGATAGAGCAATTGTAACCATAGTGCCTTTATTGCATCAAACAAAATAATTTAACATCACCTAATACCAAATTCATTATTAAAAAAAATTCTGGAGGGACAGGAAGATGGCGGTGAGGGGAGTGCATTGCCCCTGTGTGCCGCGTCACTGTGTGGGAGTAGGACGAGTCAGGACGGCTAAAGGCTATCTTGTTAGGAATTTCCAGCAATAGTGGGGTGCTCTGGAACCTGGAGGAAGGAATTCCATCGCACGAGGATCGGCTACGGGGACTCAAACGCGAGAGATTTGTCGCACGGAGGGTAACACTGCTTATTCAGCAAATCGCCCCGCGGCTAGAGTCTGCAGCGCGCGCTGAGAAACGAGGAGATAGCGACGCAGGGTTACAGCGCTGCAGTTTCTGCCAGCCGTGCAATCACCGTACTCAGTGCTGAATTCTGGGTTCTAGACAGGGGAAGGAAGCAGTCCAATTCGGTTCTCCACACCGGTCAGACCACAGAGGAGGCCAGCGGCCACCATCTTGGAGAGCTGACGTCACCATCCCTGTTTTCTTTCGACTGACATTCAGCCATAGAGCAGGTAATTTCAGGCTGCCATTCGCCTTCGGCTTGCAGACAGATTACTCAGGCTCAGTGCTAAATAACCCACGGAAACTGCTTCTTGGAGCCTGCTCTTATCAGAGCATACACTGAGCACGGAGCGGCCGAGTTCCGGCTCCCGGAACTGCTCTGGCCCAGGGCTAAGGAGCCCGCGGAAACTGCTTCTCGGTCCGGGTCCTGCTGAGTACTGTGGAGGTAAATACCAACCGAGCCTTCGTGGGCAGCGGCAACAGGACTGAGACGGGGCCTGTGAGGGCCGGTCAGGACTCACCCGTTGCTTTGGTTACTCGGCAAAGGGAACGAAATGCTGCCATTTGCATAGGATACCAACATGGCAGATCTGATGTCATCAGAAAGCGGCGGAGGAGAGAACTTCATCAATACCAGCGGCGACAGAAACAGTTGGTCTCCTGGTAGGGAGGGTGAGTCACAGACACCCGAGTCTCTCTCGCTTTGTCGTCAAGCCAGAGGGGAGGGGCCAGGCCGCCGCCCGGAGCAGGCCCAGCGGCTCGCCGGCGTGGTGGTCGCGTGACGCCAATTGGAGAGGGGGCGGAGTGGAGCCGCCACCCGCGCCCGCAAGGTGGGCAGACCTGCGACCCAGTGGTACACGGGCGTGGTAGGAGGGGCAGGGCAGAGCCGCCGCCCACGCCTGCAAGGTAAGCAGACCTGCGACAGACTGGCGGGTCAGGCCCAGCGGCCTGCCAGCGTGGTACACACGTCACCCCAACTGGAGTAGGGGCAGAGCAGAGCCTTCGCCCGTGCCCGGATCAGGCCCCGCCGGTGTGGTGGTCACGTGACCCCAATTGGAGTGGGGGTGGAGTGGAACCGCCACCCGTGCCCGCAGGGTGGGCAGACCTGCGACCAACCTGCAGATTAGGCCCAGTGTTCCGCGGGCGTGGTAGGAGGGGCAGGGCAGAGCCGCCGCCCGCACCTGCAAGGTAGGCAGACCTGCGACAGACCGGCGGATCAGGCCCAGCGGCCTGCCGGTGTGCTACACACGTCACCCCAATTGGAGTAGGGTCAGAGCAGAGTCGCCGCCCGTGCCAGGAACGGGCCCAGCGACCTGCCGGCGTGGTAGTCACGACACCCCAATTGGAGTAGGGGCAGAGCAGAGCCGCCACCCGTGCCCGAAAGGTGGGCAGACCTGCGACCGACCAGCGGGACAGGCCCAGTGGCCTGCCGGTGCGACAGACATGTCACCCCATTTGGAGTAGGGGCAGAGCAGAGCCGCCGCCCGTGCCCGCAAGGTAGGCAGACCTGCGACTGACCGGTGGAACAGGCCCAGCCGCCGGCCGGGGTGGTAGGCACGTCACCCCAATTGGAGTAGGAGCAGAACAGAGCCTTCGCCCGCGCCCGGAACAGGCCCAGCGGTCCGCGGGTGTGGTAGACAAGTCACACCAATTGGAGGGGGCGCAGAGCAGAGCCGCCGCCCGCGCCTGCAGGGTAGGCAGACCTGCAACCGACCGGTGGATCAGGCCCGGTGGCCTGCCGGCGTGGTACACTCGTCACCCCAATTGGAGTAGGGGCAGAGCAGATGACATGATTGTATACCTAGCAGACCCAAAAGGGTCTACAAAGAAACTATTAGAGCTAATAAATGAATTCAGCAAAGTGGCAGGCTATAAAATCAACACGCATAAATCAAAGGCATTCCTGTATATCAGCGACAAATCCTCTGAAATGGAAATGAGGACAACCACTCCATTCACAATATCTTCAAAAAAAAAATAAAATACTTGGGAATCAACCTAACAAAAGAGGTGAAAGACTTATACAATGAAAACTACAGAACCCTAAAGAGAGAAATAGAAGAAGATCTTAGAAGATGGAAAAATATACCTTGTTCATGGATAGGCAGAACTAACATCATCAAAATGGCGATATTACCAAAAGTTCTCTATAGGTTTAATGCGATGCCAATCAAAATCCCAACAGCATTTCTTGTAGAAATAGAGAAAGCAATCATGAAATTCATATGGAAAAATAAAAGACCCAGAATAGCAAAAACAATGCTAAGCAGGAAGTGTGAATCAGGCGGTATAGCGATACCAGACTTCAAACTATACTACAGAGCAATAGTAACAAAAACAGCATGGTACTGGTACCAAAACAAGCGGGTGGACCAATGGTACAGAATAGAGGACACAGAAACCAATCCACAAAACTACAACTACCTTATATTTGATAAAGGGGCTAAAAGCATGCAATGGAGGAAGGATAGCATCTTCAACAAATGGTGCTGGGAAAACTGGAAATCCATATGCAACAAAATGAAACTGAATCCCTTTCTCTCGCCATGCACAAAAGTGAATTCAAAATGGATCAAGGAGCTTGATATCAAATCAGAGACACGCCGTCTGATAGAAGAAAAAGTTGGCTACGATCTACATACTGTGGGGTCGGGCTCCAAATTCCTCAATAGGACACCCATAGCACAAAAGTTAATAACTAGAATCAACAAATGGGACTTACTCAAACTAAAAAGTTTTTTCTCAGCAAAAGAAACAATAAGAGAGGTAAATAGGGAGCCTACATCCTGGGAACAAATCTTAACTCCTCACACTTCAGATAGAGCCCTAATATCCAGAGTATACAAAGAACTCCAAAAATTAGACAATAAGATAACAAACAACCCAATCAACAAATGGGCCAAGGACCTGAACAGACACTTCTCAGAGGAGGACATACAATCAATCAACAAGTACATGAAAAAATGCTCACCATCTCTAGCAGTCAGAGAAATGCAAATCAAAACCACCCTAAGATACCATCTCACTCCAGTAAGATTGGCAGCCATTATGAAGTCAAACAACAACAAGTGCTGGCGAGGATGTGGGGAAAAGGGTACACTTGTACATTGCTGGTGGGACTGCAAATTGGTGCAGCCAATTTGGAAAGCAGTATGGAGATTTCTTGGAAAGCTGGGAATGGAACCACCATTTGACCCAGCTATTCCCCTTCTCGGTCTATTCCCTAAAGACCTAAAAAGAGCATGCTACAGGGACACTGCTACATTGATGTTCATAGCAGCTCAATTCACAATAGCAAGACTGTGGAACCAACCTAGATGCCCTTCAATAGACGAGTGGATAAAAAAATGTGGCATTTATACACAATGGAGTATTACTCTGCATTAAAAAATGACAAAATCATAGAATTTGCAGGGAAATGGATGGCATTAGAGCAGATTATGCTAAGTGAAGCTAGCCAATCCCTAAAAAACAAATGCCAAATGTCTTCTTTGATATAAGAAGAGTAACTAAGAACAGAGTAGGGACGAAGAGCAGGAGAAGAAGATTAACATTAAACAGGGATGAGAGGTGGGAGGGAAAGGGAGAGAGAAGGGAAATTGCATGGAAATGGAAGGAGACCCTCAGGGTTATACAAAAGTACATACAAGAGGAAGTGAGGGGAAAGGGAAAAATAATACAAGGGGGAGAAATGAATGACAGTAGAGGGGGTAGAGAGAAATGAGGGGAGGGGAGGGGAGGGGAGGGGGGATAGTAGAGGATAGGAAAGGCAGCAGAACACAACAGACACTAGTATGGCAATATGTAAATCAATGGATGTGTAACTGATGTGATTCTGCAATCTGTATATGGGGTAAAAATGGGAGTTCATAACCCACTTGAATCAAAGTGTGAAATATGATATATCAAGAAATTTGTAATGTTTTGAACAACCAACAATAAAAAATTTAAAAAAATTCTGGTTTTATAAAAAGATACATTTTAATTTTTTTGTTTATTTTTTAAAATTTATATATGACAACGGAATGCATTACAATTCTTATTACATATATATATGTATATATATATATATAGAGAGAGAGAGAGAGAGAGCACAGTTTTTCGTATTTCTGGTTGTATACAAAGTATATTCATACCAATTTGTGTCATACATGTGCTTTGGATAATAATGACCATCACATTCCACCATCATTTCTAATCCCATACCCTCTCCCATCCTCTCCAATCCCTCTGCCCTATCTAGAGTTCGTGTATTCATCCCGTGCTCCCTCTCCCTATTCCAGAGAAAACATTCGGCATTTGTTTTTTTTTTTTTTGGATTGGCTAACTTCACTTAGCATTAAAAAGATACATTTTTAGAGTTGATATATTTCACTAAAGGTCTTAAGAATGTCAGTAGGTATTTAACATACAATAGTTCATTTTCTTCTTTTTTAAAATCTATTTATTTGTTGAAGAAAATAGTTCTTTTGTTCTATAGACGGTTTCTCATTCTCGATTTGAATAGCCTTGATACTTTAGTGCAAAGTCAATTGACCACATATGTGTGTCTTCTTGGATACTCCATTGTGTTCCAGTGATCTATATGCCTGTCCTTTTTCCAATATCATGTTTTGAATACTGTAGTTTTCATATTATTCTCAGAATCAGGTAGTGTGAATCTCTTTTTCATATTTTTTTGAAAATATGAAATTAAAAAATGTATGCTTGGAAGCCTGTTTATTTAGTTAGTTATTTAATAAGTAGAATATTTGATTATTGGAGAAATGTTTATGATATTTAGTATTCCTGGGCTTTACATATTTCTGAAAAGAAAATCTCCATAATAATTTAAAAGAAGCTTTTGTGAAATGGTATGAAACAGTTGATAAGTGGAATTATTTTAAAATTAGTTACTTCATGGGACACAAGTATTTTTACGTACCATTTACTTTTTGCATTTATACTAACATTCGTTTTAGAACTTTGGATTTCTTTTTCTGAATCATTAGGTAGCTTTTCAATACAATGTATTTTATTTTTTGCATTTTTAAAATTAATTTATTTGTTCTAGTTACAAATGACAGCAGAATGCATTTTGATTCATAGTACACAAATGGAGCACAGTTTTTCATGTCTCTGGTTGCATACAAAGTAGGTCATACCATTTGCATCATCATATATGTACCTAGGGTAATGATGTCCATCTCATTCCACCATCTTTCCTATTCCCAAGCTGCCTCCCTATCCCCTCCCTCCCCTTTGCTCTATCCAAAAATTCCTCCATTCTTCCCATGCTGTCCCCCCTCCCCATTGTGGATCAGCACCCACTTATCAGAGAAAACATTTGGCCTTTGATTTTTTGGGATTGGCTAACTTCACTTAGCATTATAGTCTCCAACTCCATCCATTTACCTGCAATTGCCATGATTTTGTTCTCTTTTAATGCTGAGTAATATTTTATTGTGTTTATAACAGTTTCTTTATCCATTCGTCCATTGAACGACATCTAGGTTGGTTCCACAATTTAGCTAATGTGAATTGTGTTGCTATAAACATTGATGTGGCTGCATCACTCTAGTATGCTGTTTTTAAGCCCCTTGGAGTGGGATAGCTGGGAGTCCCGAGGAGTGGGATAGCTGGGTCAAATGGTGGTTCCATTCCAAGTTTTCCAGCGAATCTCCATACTGGTTTCCAGAGTGGTTGTACCAATTTGCAGTCCCACCAGCAGTGTAAGAGTGTGCCTTTTCCCTACAACCTCGCCAACACTTATTATTGCTTGTATTCTTGACAACTGCCATTGTGACTGGAATGAGATGAAATCTTAGAATATTGATTTGCATGTCTCTAATTGCTAGAGAAGTTGAACATATTTTCATGCATTTGTTGATAGATTATATATCTTCTTCTGAGAACTGTCTGTTCTGTTCCTTAGCTCATTTATTGATTGGGTTATTTGTTTTTTTTTTTTTTTGGTATTAAGTTTTTTGAGTTCTTTATATATCGTGGAGATTAGTGCTCTATTTGATGTGTGTGTGGTAAAAGTTTGCTCCCATTCCAAGCTCTCTCTTCATTTCACTGATTGTTTCTTTTGCTGAGAAGAAGCTCTTGTAGTTTGAATCCATCCTATTTTTTGATTCTTGAATTTATTTTTTGCATTTTATGAGTCTTTTTAAGAAAATTGGGGCCTAATCTGATATGATGAAGATTTGGGCCTACTTTTTATTCTATTAGGCATAGGGTTTCTGGTTTAATTCCTGGGTCCTTGATCTACTTTGAGTTGAGTGTTGTGCATGGTGAGAGATAGGGCTTTAACTTCATTTCGCTGCATATGGATTTCCAGTTTTTCTCAGCACCATTTGTTGATGAGGCTGTCTTTTCTCCAATGTATATTTTTGATGTCTTTGTCTAGTATGAGATAACTGTATTTATGTGTGTTTGTCTCTGTACCATTGTTCTACAAGTCTATTTTGGTACCAATATCATGCTGTTTTTGTTACTGTTGCTCTGTAGTTTAGTTTAAGGTCTGGTATTGTGATGCCACCCTACTTCACTCTCCTTGTTAAGGATTGCTTTGACTATTCTGGGTCTCTTATTTTTCCAGATGAATTTCATGATTGCTTTTGCTGTTTCTTTGAGGAATATCATTGGGATTTTGATTGTGATTGCATTAAATCTGCATATATATATATATATGCACACACACATACATACATACATACACACACAATATATTTTAAATTATAACATTCCATTGGAGTTTAAATCTGTTTTTTATTTTAAAAATTTTTTACTCATTATGGTTTTCCTTCATGAGTGTTTGGTGATTTTTAATCACAAGCCCTTTACTTGATTTTAATCTGTGTTTATTCTTTGCTTTAAATTGACAATTTTTTCTTCAGAGAGGATTTGTCTTTGCTATTGCTGGTAACCAGGAGGCTTAACCAAGTCTTCCTTGAAAGTTAAGGTTCAGTGTAGAACAGTTTAGGGTCAGAACCTCATCTCGATGCTGGCCTACTTCTAAGTATTTAGGTATCAGAACTGTTGTTTAAATGTGTTCTCAGAGCAACCCTGCTTTCCTTGCAGTGTGGAACTTTTTGCTTGTGATTATTCTTCTGTCTCAGTAAGGTTTAAAATAATACCATTTCTGGTGACAAAATTGTCAAAAAGTACTTGCTTCATTATAATGCTATATATCTAATATTGTGGAATAAATACTGCTTGGGTAAAGGAGGCTAAGTTCTAATTTTGATTTCACATAACTTTATATCTTACTAGCTAATGGGCCTTCTTAGACATTATGTTTATCTTCTTGCTTTTTTTTTTTTTTTTTTTACGAAACTGAGTTTAATAGATGCTGGCTTACCTAGCAGATTGAGAATGAACTGGAACACAAGAATATTGGCATATAACATTATGATAATATGCAAAATCCGGTATAAAGCAGAAGTATTTTTCTATTAGCTTATGTTCATTTTTCACCTAAGAATTGATACCCAGTTGGATTTTTTAAAAATATTTTTTTACTTGTAGATGAATACAATACCTTTTATTTATTTTTATGTGGTGCTGAGGATCAAACTCAGTGCCTCACACATGCACAATGAACATTCTGCCAGTGAGCCACAGCCCCAGCTCTCAATTGGATGTTATAGATACATTCATTTTGCATTCAGTATGAAGTTAGTCACCTCAAATATCTGAATCCCTATATATAAAATCCTTTAATATTGAATTTTGCAAATTGTTACATGGGAAATTAGAGGAATGTTAAATATTGAGATGAATGGTATATAGGTTAAGAATTTGTTTTATTGTGTAGTTCAAGAAGTTGGATGGAGTCTTCCTTTGATTTTCTCCATATGTGTATAATGGAAAGTGGAGAACACTATGCCATTGGATTGCATGTGGATTTGAGATCTTTTAGAGACCATGAAGTGAAGATTTTGTAGCTGATCTTTAATTTACAGGACTTTAAGTACATCTTTGCTATTTTATTATGTTAATATAAAATTACATCATATCACAGGTTTCTGCATTTATTTGATTTCTTAGATAAGATTTAAGGTCTATAAGATATCATAAGGGCTGGAGTTTTGGCTCAGTTGTAGAGCACTTGCCTAGCATGTGTGAGGCACTGGGTTTGGTTCTCAGCACCACATATAAATAAGTAAAAAATAAAGGTCCATTGAGAACTAGAAAAAAATTAAAAAAAAAAAAAAAAGAATTGGCTTAAAAAAAGATATCACAAGATACAGTTTTATCTCATTGGAATATTGGAACAAATTGGTAGAATAGTCAGGGAAAACATTTTAATTACCAATTTATAGATGAAGACACAGGTACAAGGAAATTGAGTGATTTTCCCAAGTTCTTAAGTTGCTTACCTGTAGGGCCGGCACTAAATTCTAGGTCTTTGTGTTTCTTATGTAGTACTTTTTTTGCTGTACGAAGCTGCTCACAGAGGTTTACAATGAGAAAACAATCCTTATGTTTTTGTTACTCATCATGATGGTTCTAGGGTCTTTTTCAATCATTTTCTGCTATTATAATTGTCAAGGATGTTTGAAGTTTTCCAAAATTCTCATTAAATAGTTGGAAGAATGGCGTAGTTTTTGGAATGAATGGTACCTGTGATTCTCATATATATAATTTTACTCATCAGTCTTTGCTGAGACTGCTCTAACATTTTCTCCAGAATAGTATGTTCCCCATCATGGAAAGGTATGTCTAATGACTGCAGTTTTATCAAGAAACTTGATAATGTTTCAGGTATGTCTCAATGGGGATGAAAAAGTTCTTCTAAAAGTTCTTCTAAATGTCTCAATGGGGATGAAAAAGTTCTTCTAAAAACCTTTAATATTTGAGTATACATTCATATGTATATATATTTTTTCTTGTTTACATACATATGTATATATTTTTTCTTGTTTATTTAAAGTCTCTGAATCATCAACATAAGAAATTTTACCTACATAAGTAAGAAATTTTCACAAAGCAGAATGACAGATAAAATATACATATTCTTGTTTGTAATTTCTTTGTATTTATTTTAGATCTTTTTGAAGCTTTAAAGCCTGAGTATGTGGCACCGCTGATCCTTTGGCTTTGCCATGAGAGTTGTGAGGAAAATGGTGGTTTGTTTGAGGTATTCTGAAACTTGCTGTTTTTTCCTAAAACAATATTTGTGTAATTAAATATAAAAAAGGATTTTAAAATTAGTGTTTTTCAAATGCTTACATTTGTACAATCTGCACTGGTTGACGTAACTTGAATATTTTAAAATATTATGTTTATGTTACTAAGGTACAAGTGTCCTTTTGGAAAAAGTAACATCAGCTTTATAAATTATGTTTTTTCATAGTTCTCCATTTCTAATAGTCTTACCAAATGAAAATATGGCTAGTATGATTTGTTTAGTCAAATATAGAACATTTCATTGATTTAAGAAGACATTCAGCTTCTTAAAATGGAAAGATAGAGCTTGAGGTTTAGAGTCACCTGGATCAGATTTTGAATTCTTATTCTGGTAATCACTGACTTGCTGGAATATTGTATAAATTAACCTTCCTGAGCTTTAGTTTTCTTGAAGTTTATTGTGGTACCTTGTGTTAGTTTTCTGCCACTGTGACAAAATACCTGAGAAGTCAACTTGAAGGAGGGAAGATTAATTTTGGTTCAGGGTTCAATCCATAGTCATTTGGCCCTATTGCTTTGGTCCTTTCACAAGGCAGAACATGATGATGGGGAGCATGTGATGGATAGAGTTGTTCACTTCATAGCAGCTGGGAAACTGAGAAAAAGGGGCCAGGAGCAAGATACACTCTTCAAGGATGTTCCCACAGTGACCTACTTCCTCCAACTAGGCCCTACTTCCTGAAGTTCCCACCACCTCCCAATAGCACCACCAGCTGGGACCAGGTCTTTAACACATGAGCCTTTGGGGGACATTCCAGAACCAAACTATAATTAACTATAAATAATTGTAAACCTTTAACATTGTGTCTAGTATATAACAGCCTTCCCCAGAATTTTATTTATTAATCTGTATCAGGAATTTAGTTTGGCTATGATAGATCAATAAATACAACTTACTATTTGTTTTAAACTTTAAAAGAAAACTTTTCTGTTTTCCCCATTCCCTTTTTAAGCTGATGTATGTATTATGATTACTCATTTGAGTTTAATCTTTTTTCTTAGCCTGAAGTTTTATATATTAGAACCTTCTTCCTTCCATTTTTTGATTGTCTATAATAAACCTGTGGTATGTACAATACTGTGGCATCCAAAACATTTTTTGGTAGAAAAAGAATCTGGCTCAGTTTGAAGGGAATACTATCTTATTAGCCTGCTTCATTTGAATAAAAAGCTTATGAGTAAATTAAAGGAGAAAAATAAAATAGCCTTCATTTAGCTAAACAGAGATATATGCCTCCACCTTTCTAATCACACCCATTGAATGTGAATTGTGAAAATCAGAAGTGGAAGGAAATTTACAAATCTAATTTTACAGAATAGGAAAACTTAATAATATCAAGCCATCTGGAGTTTAAAATTTATCCTGACCCTCTTTTATCTAAGGAATTTTAAAAATTACTTAACTTTGAAAATTATATTAACTCTGTAAACAAAAATGTATATTCTCTGAAAAGTTTAACTATATTGGAACATATATACAGGAAAATAAAAATCACCACATTATCACTACGCAGAGAGAACTATATTTGTATGTATTTCCTTCCAGTCTGTTTTTAGATGTGTATTTTAAACACACATCCAAAGTCATGTAGACAATTAGGATCATGCTGAGGATAAAATTTTATGTTGTTATTTTCATTTACTCTATTGTGAACATTTTTAGTGAGGAACATTTGACATGCCTGATTGATAAAATATGATAAGAAGTGGGTGTAATATTCTGACTTAAACTACCACTTTGTTTGCAAAATTCTGATAGATACCTAGAGTGGTAGATAAAGATTTTGGTTCAGCAGGTGCAGTTGTTTCTAGCATCTCAGAAGAACTTGTTGCTAACATCACTCCCAGAGTATGATAAAAGGTGATATCTCTTACCTGTTATCAAAACCACTGCTGATTTATGTACTCTTAATTACATCAAGATTCATCAGATATATAAAAGACATGGGCATATTAATATAAAGGCAAAAGATGATGAAAAGTTACATCCTTATGCCTAGAGCCACCAAGATGTGTGCTGTCTCCTTATACATTTTTTTTCCTACCACCTGCATGTAGAATTTGAATATGAAGTTTTACCACAGTGTAGTTGTGTTTGAAAACATGCTGGATTTTCTTTATATCAGACATTTTTTCCCTTTAGGATTTTCCTGAATCTCTAAAAACATAGATATATAAAATTTATCTTTCTGTGTGGCAGTTGGTATTTGGTGATTTGCCTTATCTCTAAATAAAGATGTTTTACTAACATGAATATATGTAATTCATTAAGTCAAATACTCTATGGGCTTTGAATTTATTTAATTTATTTTTTTAGTTCACTGGTTCTTTCTAGAAGGACATTTATTTTGAGACTATAATGTGTACAATTTACATTGTATAAATTTCACAGTAACCACATAAACTATGTGTTGTTATCCTTATTTTACAGATGGTGAAATTTGTGTTTCAGGAGGCCAAATGATTTGACCAGGGTTACATAGCTAGTCAGTAGAAGATATGGTATCAAGCCTTGGCCTCTTACTTCATAGTCTTTTTTTTCCTACTACATTGTGTTACTTTTGATATTAGGAACAGTGTAAATTCATGGGACCAGTAGACTTTTGTAGAGCCATATTATTTTTATTCATTGTCATCTAGCATTCTATTATACCTAGTAAGATTGCTGCCTTTATTTTAAATTAAAAAATTCTACTAGTGATTATACATTATATAATATAATATAATGTTTCTCCCTCTTTTTTGCTAGGTTGGAGCAGGATGGATTGGAAAATGTAAGTCTCTCAGTTTTGGTTTGCCATTGGTTATTTCCATATCTTTAAATCTGCATTTCCATTACAACCAGGTAATAAGCATATTGTCAAGTGCCT
Organism: Marmota monax; assembly: GCF_021218885.2. Taxonomy (NCBI): domain Eukaryota; kingdom Metazoa; phylum Chordata; class Mammalia; order Rodentia; family Sciuridae; genus Marmota; species Marmota monax. The sequence goes on along the minus strand of NW_026692295.1, from coordinate 8,840 downwards.
AATCACTAGATTTAGTGCACACATATTCAGACTTGAATATTGTTATACAGCAGATCTTCTAAAACATGACAATTGTCCTGCAGGGCTCTGTACTTTCGAAAGTCTGTTCATTCTGTAGGCAACCCTTATTTAGGACTTTTTCCTGTCTTATTCCTTCATTTAGCAAAGTCTGTCTTTATATTTGTATTTATCCTCCAACATCTCTGGCATCCCTTGCTGTTTCAGCAGAGAAGTGAGTGGGAGGGAGAGACGATTTTGAAAACATGGGAGGAGCCTATTCTAGATGGCATAGCTAGCAAGTTCTCCAATTCTTTCATGTAATTATTTCCTTCCTCTAGCATAAAATATCGGGAGAGTGAGAAATCACATTGGACAACTTTGCAACATTGGTCAATAAATTGCAACTGATATGGGAATTGTTTTCCTTCTCTTCAATAGTAAATTCATTTAGTATCATCAGTGCTCTTCTGTCCCATCTCTTAAACCTAATTATAGTTGCTTTATAGAATTAAAAAATTGTGAAAATTCTAATACCTTGTTTTCAGTTGGCTGTTGGTATCAAAATTAATCACACGATTAATTGAGTTACTTAAAAGGTTGCTGTCACTGGAGGGCGTTGGTACAATGTATTGTAAATTATTAATATTTTTAGCATTAATGACTGCTCTGTCCAGTTGTTAAAGTTCCTCAAGCATTTGAGTGTCTTTTGAAAAAACACCCACTTATGATAGGAAAATGAGTGCTTCAGTAAAAGTTCTATCAATAGGAAAAATTCAAAAGCAGGCATTTCTAGATTTCCCAGTACTTATTAAATTATTAAGTCTTAAATTTAATAATTATCAAGTGCCCCCTTGTAATCCCAGGTACCCAAGAGCCTGAGTTGAGAGAATTTCAAGTTCAGGCCAGCCTGGGAAGCCTAGCAAAACCCTGTCTCAAAATAAAATTGAAAAGGGCTGACGATATAACACAGTGATAAAGCTCTTGCCTAGTGTGCATAAGGCTCTGGATTCAATTCGGGTGGTGGGGGGAGACAGTCATCAAAAACAGTCTGATCATTATGCTTAAATAAGGTAGCCAGTGTATTTATTCTTCTGGATTTTTAAAAGGAAACAATGTTAAAAATTCTCCTAATGGAATTGATGCAGAACTTATGTTTTCTGTAAATCTGTGCAGTTTAGTTGACTTCTTGTCGAAATGGAAGGAGGGCAAAAGAAGGATAAAGAGAATTATATGTGGCTATCTGATATACTGATTTTTTGTTAACTAAAATCTTTGGCATGTTACCACCACTAGTTTTCTATTTACTATCCAACACGTTCTATTCTGTTAATCTTCATTTTATATACAAGAAGAGTTACGTATCTTTACTTGAGTCATCTGTGGTTATGAGGTAAGTCTTTTGGTGCAATTATTTTGTAATTTAGTTTTCAGATTCAGCATGAGATTCTACCTTTAGTAGTGCCTGGCACAGTCAAAGGAGAAAATTTTTATTCAAAACAATTTTTTTTAGTTGACATTTTCCTGATGGGTGTTTTAGGAAAAAGGCATTTTAATGCTCATAGTAAAATTCTACAAAGTGGAACACTTTTTTTCTGAATTTCCTTTTTCTTGAAGTTAAAAATTTAAGGGGCTTTTACACATTTTACTTTCTGTTTTCCTCCTAAATTATGTGCTCAGTAACTTGTTTTTCTTTTTTTTTTTTTTTTCCTATAATTAGTACGCTGGGAGCGGACCCTTGGAGCCATTGCAAGACAGAAGAATCAGCCAATGACTCCTGAGGCAGTGAAGGCTAACTGGGAGAAGATCTGTGACTTTGATAATGCCAGCAAGCCTCAGAATATCCAAGGTAAAGAGAATCCCAAGCCATTTAACCTTGGTTGGGGAACCACAGGCAACAAATATTCTCTCTTATTATATGGAGTGACCTTCTAAAATGTGATGACTTAAACACTTCTATCATGTGTAGTATATTTTCTGCTATAGTTGGTATTAGAACTCTTCATATTTAAGATATTTATGTCCCACTGTCATTTTTTTATAGTCTTGTTTTTTGGCTTATTTGTGGCAGGGGGATGGATGGCACAAGGCATTTATTTATTTGTGTTAAATGTACCTACTTTTTAGCTGATAGTTCATTTAAAAAATCTTGCTTTATCTAGGTACATGCTCCTAGTTTGACCCCATTTTTCTCTATTTCCTCTAAAGTTTATTTAAGCTTAGTTTACTTGGGCTTAGCTCTTTTTCATTTAGAGAATAAAAGAGGCTTTGCTTTAGTGCTTTGTTTTTGCTATTGTTTTTCTCCTTTTCTATCATACTTTGTCTTCCTTTTATCACCTCTACATAATTTTAGTGCTTTCTTAGAAATACTCAAGCCTAGAAACTTAGCAGAACCTTTCCAGATAATCTGGGCTACGTTGATCTTTCTGTTAGTTGAACTCCTACCCACTTGAACTTCTAATTAACATCTAATTGTAATGTTGTCCATTGCTTTTTTCCATGATTATATGGTTTCTTAACTGCATGGCAAATTCTTTGAGGCAGAGATTGTATCATATGTAATTCTGTCTGTCTCTCTCTTTTTTTTTTTTGTAATTCTAGGTTTTTGGGCATGCTAGACAGTGTTCTACCACTAAGCTGCACCCCAGTCCTATATATAATATTCTTTTGTGCTTGGTGTTATCATAGTGCTGAACTCAGAAGGGATTTAATAAATGCTTATTAACTTGAATTATTTAATCACCTACAACATACCCACAGGAAGAGAGAGCAAAGAAAATTCACATTTTTTCCTAGTAAAAGTTGCATTTGCATATGACGTGAAATTTAAAAGAGTTTTCTGAGTAAGATTATGAGTCAGGATCATTTTATAGAAAAACATTTTTCCTTTTTCCTCAATAATTTTATATTCCGAGTTGATAGAAGAATATATCTGAAAAAATGACTGCTCAGGTTTTTACTATTTTTTTTTTGTACTGGGGGGTTGAATCCAGGCTTACGTTACCATGGGGCTACATCCACAGTTATTTTTATTTTTTGAGACAGGGTCTCACTGAGTGGCTTACTAGTGAGGCTCTCACTAAGTTGCTGAGGTTGCATCAAACTTGAAATCCTCCTGCCTCAGCCTTCTGAGTTGCTGGGATTCCAGGTGCACCACCATGTGTAGCTTGACTACTGAGCCACATCCCCAGCCCTATTTTGTATTTTATTTAGAAACAGTTGCTTAATGCCTTGCTTTTTGCTGAGGCTGGCTTTGAACTAGCTATTTTCCTGCCTCAGCCTCTTAAGCTTCTGGGATTGTAGGCATGTACCACTGTGCCCAGCTTGGTTTTTGCTTCTTGTTGATACTTTCCTTCCTACATGTACATTCTTGAAATTTTCATTATGCCTTTTCTCAGTCAGATGATAGCATGATTGATATGTCATAAATGGTAGCAATTTTATATTTTTGATATTTGAGATAAATTTTGTTCTGTGAATGTTGCTTATCAATGAAAATAAACAAAAGAAAAAGGAAAAGTTAAAAACATTTCTCTGCCTTTTTGCCTCAAAAGTATTAGACTATTATTAAAAAAAGATGTAATGAAAAAAAGTATAATGAAAAGTCATCTTTTCTGATAAGAGTTGACTTTCCAGAGTACCTATTTTAGTAATTTCAGTTTAGAGATGATTAAACTAAGTCCCAGCAAAACTGACCATTGTTTGAGCTAAGAGTTAATTCAGGTTGTCTATCTCTGAGTGAAGTGCTTTTAGCCTGTACCATGGTACTTTTCAATTAAATCGCCTTCCCTCAAGACAACAGGCTGAATGGGGATGTAGGGAGAGGATTAGGCAAGAAACTTCTTTAGTAGCATGACCTAGAGTAGCCGGTAATGTTGGTCATCTCAGACTTTGTGTTTTGGTTTTCATTTTTGTCAGAGTTTAGTAGGAAACCTATGTCCCAGAGCCTTCAGAATATTTTTAATACGTATATCCACATACATGAACTTCTTTACAACCTTTTAGACCGCAGAACAGCAACTTCCACTTTCTATCTAGAATCACTGTTCATAATGGTGGTTTCCTCTGTCTCTGGAGGTATTTTATTATTATTATTTTTATTTTTTGGTGATTTGAACCCAGGGGTAATTTACCACCAGGCCCTCCCACCTCTGCTTTTTCATTTTTTTAAGATTTTGGGACAGAGTCTTGCTAAGTTGCCGAGGATAGCTTTGAACTTGAGATCCTCTGCCTCAAACTTCCAACTCACTGGGATTATAGGTGTGTACCACTGTGCCAGGCAAGAATTTTTAAAACTATCTTTGGACCTGGGGTGGAGGTATTAGCATTCTTCCATCCCAGAGGAAGGGTTGATGGTAGAGAGAGAAGGGAAATCAGTTGTCTTTCCACTAGACACACAGAGATTACATATCTGCTAACATGTATCCTACTTTATGGGTTTAATTACACATTGTACTTATTGCAGGGTGAAGAGAGGGTATAAATCAGTTATCTAGAACAAGCACCTTCCTCCTACACTCCTCATTCTTCTTTTTTTTTTTTTAATATTTTTAGTTGAACACAATACTTTTATTTTATTTGTTTATTTTTATGTGGTTCTGAGGATTGAACCCAGGGCCTCACACATGTGAAGCAAGCACTTTGCCACTGAGCCACAGCCTCAGCCCCTCCTCATTCTTCTTTACCGTAAAATAGCTGAAAGATAATGAAAAGCTCTGAGTCTGTGAAGAGTACATTAGGCTATGCTTTTGGTGTATTTCCAAGTCTTTCACAGTTTTTTCCTACAAAAGTCTAACATCATATATTCAGTTCATGAATAATGAGGAGGTTTTATAGTTGGCAACTGTTATCTAGCTTACTGTTGCATAAAGTTACATTTTAAACCAAGCTTCATTTTCTTTATTTTTCTTAATTTTAGAATCAGTTGCAGGTATGATTGAAGTTTTACATAAAATAGATGCAGAAGGAGGAGTTTCAATAAATCATACCAGTCATGCAACATCTACAGCTACTTCAGGATTTGTAAGTGGGGAATGTTGTCTCCTCTGAAACTTGGCCTTCCTTCCTCCTTCTCTTTTTTTTCCTCCCCCCACTGCCCCTTTTATTTTTTTCAGATGCAGTTATTCTCTTTAAGTCTCGAAAGTTTTGCCTAATATTGAAGAGAAACATGGCATAGATACTTTAAAATAGAGAATAGTGATAACACTGGGAATCTAATTTTTAAGTCTGAGAGTGTTCGCAGTGTGTTATTGGGATTTTTACTTTAAAATAGGGGGTCAGCAAAATTTTTGGGGACAGAGCAAATATTTTAGATATTAGAGCAAATATTTTAAGTGTTAGAGGCCACATACTGTTTTTAACACATAGTATTCTGGTTTTTCTTTTTCTTTCTTTTTTGGCACTGGAATTGAAACCAGGGCCTTGTGCATGCTAAGCACAAACATGCATTCTACCTCTGAGCTATACCACAAGTTCTATTTATTTATATAAGTTTTTTTTAAAAAAATATTTATTGTTTAATTGGACACAATATCTTTATTTATTTATTCATTTTTATGTGGTGCTGAGGATTGAGCCCAGGGTCTCACATGTGCTAGGCGAGCACTCCACCGCTGAGCCACAATCCCAGCCCTATATATATATATATATATTTTTTTTCTTTTTCATGAGAGTTTTAATAGGGCCCTAAATCCTATATATATATATATATATATTTAACCACCTTTTGAAAATGTAAAAACCCTTGTAAACTTCTAGTCCTTGTTTGTTGACTCCTGCTGTAGGATAAAAGTGACTGAAAAATTGGTCGTCATTTTTTTATAATATGTGCTTCACATAGTAGTTAGGCATATTATCTGTAAATTGAAAAATCTATCATCCAGTTAGGCAAAAGACATTCCTGGAAAGAAACTTTAGGTTAAATCTCAGTTTAACTGAAAATGTTATTAAGCAATTTAATTTATAAGCATTACGCTATGATTTGCTCATTTGTTTATAGTGAATTCTTTAAAAGAAATATTTAGTTGTAGATGGACACAATATCTTGATTTATCATTTTTATGTGGTGCTGAGGATTGAACCCAGTGCCTCACCCGTGCAAGGCAGGTGCTCTACCACTGAGCTCCAGCACCAGCCCCTACCATGAATTTTATACAGCTGATTTTGTAAAACAGTTCAATATCCCCTAATTATAACAGATTTCATTCTTTTTTGGATTTTGGTAGCCAGTATTTGCTGAATTAATAAAGTGTCCACTGTCAGAGACAGGAAAATTCAAAATGAGACATAATATGTGTTAGCAAGAAGCAAACAATAAAAAAGTACTTATCTGTAAATGAAGTCTTTTTCTAGGCATTACTTGGTTTTTATGTAAAACATCAAATGTAATGAAATGAATAATGAATAAATATAATGAAATAATTATGTTCCATCAAATTCATTGACATTTGATTAACATCTGTTCAAAGGCAAGGCTAGGTATATAAACAGTTAATAGTTTTAAAATAAAATAGTTTTAAAAGTTAAAATTTCAAAAATTTGACAAAAATACAATGAAAAATAATTTTTTCAACTTTTCTATAGGCTGGAGCTATTGGCTATAAACTCCCTTCATTTTCTTCTGCTTACACGGAAATGGAAACAATTATGTATGCTCTTGGAGTGGGAGCATCTGTCAAAGATCCAAAGGATTTGAAATTTGTTTATGAAGGAAGTTCTGATTTCTCCTGTTTGCCTACCTTTGGAGTTATCATAGCTCAGAAATCTATGATGGGTGGAGGATTAGCAGAGATTCCTGGGCTTTCAGTCAACTTTGCAAAGGTATGCCTAATAAGAAATTTTGTTTGACTTTTCTTCTGTTTCTTTAGATGTTATCTGTAAATGTCACATCCAGTATGCATATGTGTATCTGTATTGTATATATTATATGTATTTGTATGTGTGTGTGTATATATATACATAAAACTATAAAATAATTTATAACAATGGTTAGTTCAGGAATAAAGATTTAGCATAGTTTTTGACTTTTGTGTTTAAGAATAAAAGAGCTAGGCATCATGGTGCATGCCTATAATCCCATCTTCTCAAGAGGCCAAGGCAGGAGGATCATGAGTTCATAGCCAGCCTCAATAACTCAGCAAGGCTCTACGCAACTTAGTGAGATGCTGTCTGTAAATAAAATATAAAGAGGGCTGGGGATGTGGCTCAGTGGTTAAGCCCCCTGGGTTTAATACCTGGTAGCAAAACAAGAAGAATAAAAGAGAGGGAGAATTAGTTTGCTATTTGACCAAGGGTAAATAACTTCTCTAGACTTCAGTTCCTTATCTATAAAATAGATGTGACAGTTTTTATCTCATGATATTAGGTCAAGAAGCAAGCCAAATAGTTTTCTGGTAAAAGAGTATTTGGGGGAGAACAGGTGAAAAAAGGTCCTGAGATAGGTACATACTTGGCTTATATTTGGAACAGCAGAGGGGCCAGTATAGCTGTAAAGTGTATAAGGGGTCACTCTATTCAGGGGCGGCAGAAGAAGAAGGCCTTGTAGTCATTGTAAGGATTTCAGCTTATATTCTGTTTAACATGGGAGGCCAAGGGCAACCCTTTTAAGGATTGCCATGATCCACCTATATTCACTCACAGGTTCAATGCTATTGTGTGGAGAAGAGATTATATGGGAGCCAAGCATAGAAGCTAAGAGATTATATGGGAGCCTATTGTAGTGATCCAAGCAAAAATTCTAGATAGGCGGGGAAAAAAAGAGGAGTCTAGGAGGAAGGTATTTTTCTAGATAATTGATTTATACCCTCTTCACCCTACAATAAGCACAATGTATAATTAAATATGCAATATATTTAACATATATAGTAGTTGCATATGACATTACTGTGTATAATTATACTCACATGTACATATTTATTTTAAGGTGGAGGTAGTCAGGACTTGGTTTTGGATAAGTTACACATTCAACTGAAGATGTAAAAAGGACAGTTGAGTGTAAATCTAAAGTTTGGAGGAAAGGTCTAAATAGGATCTTTGGCATATAGGTGATATGTTAAAACTTGAGAATAGGTAAAATCATCTAATGTGTGAGTTTAAATAGAGAAGAGATCTGAGTTTAGGGCCCTGCAGTGTTCACAGGTAGAAATGATACAGAGAAACTGAAAAAAACCTGAAAGAATGAATAAAATGAACACTTATGAGAAAGCTTTTGAAATAGGATATATTTTAATATTGGAGTAAAGTTAAGGTTGAGCCCAGCAGTAGTTCTTGATTCAGAGCTCTGGAAAGATTTCTGTAACTTTGTTTGAAGATTATCCCATTGCTCATGGGTGTCTCCTCTGAATACACAGGAAACATATTAGAGTATTTGATGAAATTGGGAGGAGGGCCAGAAATATGTGCTGGGCAGTTTGCTGTTTTAGTTATCACCCATGGTGTTTGTAGCACACTGTTCTTCTGTTTGGATAATGCAAGTGCAAAAAATTAAAACAAATATTTCAAAATTCTCCCCTCAGAATTGGAAATCATAAATGGTGGTCATATTCTGTGATAGCCACCTTGCAATTTGAATCCCAGTCTTCCCAATCTTGAGTTATCAGACTATATGACACAGTCAGGCAGGTAGTTCTTCATTTATTTTCCCATCTTTTTTTTTTTCCTTCTGAATTTTGGGGACTGGGAGACTCTCCTACTGCAGTGGAGTGCAGTGATTTGGGTATAAGGATCAAGTTTTGCTTTTCCAACATAAGATGGTTTATTTTGCTTTGTTGCTATTAATTTACACAGTTTCCTTAGTATCTATTCTTCATAGATAATTTATAAAATAATGGTAAAAAGGGAATGTT